>NW_024040485.1:369556-610549 GCF_014851395.1 Micropterus salmoides
TAATTAATTATACAAGGAGACATAAATGTTATATTTTAATTAGTGCCTTTAATATGCCTTTAATAGTGTCTTTAATAGTATTATTATTCTATATATAATAATAATCCTTTACTTATTCACTTTTGTTATAATTACCCTTATTTGTTTATTCAACTTTATTATGACTAATTTTTTAAATGTATTTTTATATGTGTGTTTAATATTTTTGTCTGTTTTATTCTTCCTTTGTATTTTTTTACCTTATTTATTTTCACCCACGGCATTTATTTCTGCCTGTCCTTTTTAAATTTCTGTATGCATTTCTGCCTCATTATGCAAATGAGGAGGGGCTGTGTCTCAAGGGGTCATCTTCTCTGCTATTGGTGGACCAGTCAGACAGGAGAGCTCCTACTCTGCCTGCAGACATCAACGATCTTGCCCCTCACACAGTCAGATGGCTTCCTTCAGTGCGCTGAGGTGTTTAACAACTCTGAAGACAATACTACCAGCAATGTCTTCCTTCTCTTTTCACGTAGACGCTCCGACAGACAGTGCTTTCAGTTTGCTGCATGCATGGACACAGAACTGTGGTATAGGGAGAAGCACACGGTCAGCTGGCTGCAGCTAAATCTGGAGTGCACTCGTATTCAATTCTGTATGGTAAATTCAGTTTTAACGGAGCAGAGCAAGCTGACAGGCAGAGTTAGAGACTTTTTCTGTCCGTTTCTCTCTTTACAAAGACGCATGTTGCAGTCAGAGTCTTCTCTGAGATGCGAGCACGACATACAACACAATTTATCAAATTACACAACGGATATACAGTATGAAAATAAGATTCATTGGATTATACTCACAGGAAGTATAAAACCTGTTACATGGTCTATTAAAAGTAAAGTAACACAAAATGTCAGGGAAATTACTTTACTTAGATTTAAGTACTGCAGTTGTACATTTGAAATACCTTCCTACCTTTCTGATAGGAAGCCTTCTTGAGGTGGTATAAAACATTTCTTCTTATATTCTGATTTGAGTTGTGGACAACTATGACCACATGAATTAAAAAAATTAAACATTTCACTGCCCAAGTCAGCTATAACACAAGTCTTGTTCATCAGAATACATGCTGTACAGTATTTGTGGACAGATTTTCTCCCAGGATTTATTATGCATTTCTTCTTCTTCATTGCATGATTTAGAATAATAAGGTGAGAAATGGGTCTATTCTGAGTTCATCCTGCACTGCAGCAGCTAATAAAGTCCATTTAATCCCAAAAACACTTTTCTTTTAGGCAGGCTGGAGCAGAAAACAACTCACCTTTCTCAAGTTGTACAGTAATGTCACATGTGTATGAAGGTGGATCAAACAAGCTAATCTTAAATGTCAAAGTAGAGAGGAGCCTAGTAGGCCTATTTATTTTCATTCATTACACAATATGAATAAGCTATGCAGACAGTTGTAAAGAAAGAACATCTTTTTTTTCTGTTCTCTACTTGTTATAGTTACACAGCATTAGGGGTGTGGGCTGTATTAAAAGTATCACTTACACCAATACCGATTTATATTCATAGCGGCAAGTGCTATGTAGCTCCACATAGGGGACACAGGAAGTGACTTCATGCGGCGTCGGAACCGCGTTGCAAATTCACAGCCGCACCGGCAGAGCTCCAGAATGTGCAACTCGGCCGGCTCACACGCGGACGCGCTTACAAGTGCGAGGGCCCGCCCAACGCTGCTTGCAGCTTTAATTTATTTATTTTTTTGTCCCGCTGGCCGCCCCTTGCCGACCACTGCTGTAGGTTAAACCAATGTGAGACGCACATTTTGAACAAAAAGCCCAGGGAGGCCCCTATCAAGGGCACTGCACTAGTAAGAAGAATTTAGGTACGTGGCTAAAATATATTATAAAATATAATATAAATATATTATGTTTCCAGCTAAACAAATAAATAGCTATACATGTATAAACAGCAGTACAGTGCAATTTGATGCAGAAAATGCAACCAACAACAGATAGAGATAGTAGCCATAGTACTTACAGCCACTGCAGGCAGATTAAAAGAAACATGATAGAAGTGACACATTAATGCCATTGTGCTCCAACTAATGACACACATTTTTAACACGGAACGTATAATTCCAAATATGAATATTCTCGGGGAAATTATTATTTTTCATTATGTATGAATTATTGGCACGTTTTTTCACCACAAACTACAACCGGCTCACTGGCAAATTGACTGGCTGCCTTGCTGACTGACTGGCTGACTGATTGTCCATGTTGTGAGCCAAATATGAACACAGTGCTTCCCAACACACTGAGAGCTGAAATTTACCTCCAGGCCTCCACTGAACTAGATCAATCGGATCTGCTTTGTCATTGAGAGAGAGGAGGGAAGGAAAGAAGGCAAAAGAGGTGGTATATGATAGAAACTTAAAAATAGAAATAGAAAAAATAGAAACTTATTATCCTTTGTCACATCTGCCTTATGTCTCTCCTCTTTCTGTTCCTTAATTATCTATATTTCTTTGATGCTGTACAGTCATTGGCCAGGTCTTACTACAGTATTATGAGCAAGTATTGTTGAATTTCCATGGAAAATTAACACTTACAAATCTGAAATGCTTACATACACCAATAGAACTTGTGAAATTGAAATCTGTCCCTCTCTATTCAGGAGTGGATAGAGAGCGACAGATTTCTGAAGCGATTTAAATACTTTTTGACAGTCTTCTTTATAAACCAGAGCTGTTTTACTTAATGTAGACCTACCCAGGTTTTAGATGTTGTAGTAGATCAGGAGTGGAATAGATAGAATTGGCAATCAAGTTATAGTAGTTGACAGAGACAGTCACATCAGCTTGTCAAGGACAAATAAGGAATTCTCACATCCCTTTGACTATTAAATTGAAGATAACAAATATTAAATACTAAAACGGTACTTTGTAACCTGAAGAAGATAGTAATTTTAAGGAGGATAAACTGATTGTTGCCGTAATCAATATACAGATTTGTAAAATCATACACATTCATGGAATTGCATTTTGATACTGTCTTCCTCGACCTGCTGTTACCGGAAGAGCGGGAGTCGGATGGCTCCGCTCTTCCTGTTCACGGGTCTCCCAGCGGCTCCCCACTTCCCCCATTCCAACCTCTGGTGACACCAGCCTCGACGTTTGGTAGGTTGAGTGCTAAGCTCACATGCAGTCTGCCCCTGGATCAGCCTACCAGGCTGACCCTGTGTGTCCACATTGCTCCACCAATCCACCTGATTGCTTGCTGCTGGCTGGCCCTCATCAATCAGAGCGGACAACTGATCAGAGCAGACGGCCCAGGACAGTGTGTTAAACCTTGTTGCATGTCTCAGGCGAATCAGCCACGCCAAGGACACATTCTCCACACTGTGTGAGCTATCTACTAGCCAGGCGGCTAACCTGCAGCTAAAGCTCAAAGCAACAAGCAGTACACTCTCTGTTCACGGTCAGAGGTCCCCTCACACAGCCCTCATCACAGAAACTGTGAATGTGCCCACGAGAGCAGATATTACACTTCGTGTGGACAGAACACATGCCCTGTGGCAGATTTTTCTTCTTCTGAAGAAATCTGCCAGTGTGTGATGCTACGACACCGCCGCGGCCGGAAGAAGGACTGCCAGTCAGCCCAAGGCTGCTGCAGCTCCCTACGCCGTCCCCGGGCCTCCTGCCGGGCTCTGGGGGGAGCCGTACGGCGGTAGCGAAGAGTGCTCACTGTGTGGTGCTGGATTCCTCTCACTAGAGAGCACAGTTCGCTCAGGAGAGGGTGGGCGCTTGGACATTCCTCTGTCTGTGGCTTTGGATCAGGTCTACTAAAAAAAAAAAAAGAAAGAGAGGCGGGACCCCCTCTCTCTGGTTGTCCGGGTTCCCCTGAGCAGGGTCACGTCCCATATCTCGGTCTTCACAGACGCCTCCCTGATGGCCTGGAGCAGGACCTGCCTCTCTCAGGTGGTGGGCAGTCTGTGGCAGGCCCACATACCTCTCCACATAAACATGTTGTAGCTCCTCACAGTGTGGAAGGTGGTCCGACACTTCGCCCCTCTGCTGTGGAACCAGAACGTGCTGGTCCACACCGACAACAAGGCTGCAGCAGCCTACATAAACCGCCGGGGGGGGGGGAGTACATGAGCGCGTCCTGGTTTCCCTGCCTCCAGCGGCTGTGGAAACTCCCCAGGAGGGGGGATGCCCTCTCTCAGGTGGGGGGCGCGGTCAGGAGCTATCCGCTTCTTCCCGTGGGTCTGACCACTGAGAGGTAGTGCCTGGATGGTCTAGGTCTCTCCCGTGAGGTGGTGTGCACTATCCAGGTTGAGAGCAGCCTCTACTCAGTCCTCTTACTCCTCCAAAATTGTCGGCATTCCTACACTGGAGCTTGGACCAGGGGTTGGACCCAGTGGCCTGTCCGCTGCCGGGGGTGGTTCCGTTCCTCCGGCTGCTCATGGACAGAGGTCTGGCGTTCAGTACCGTTAAGACCTACACTACTGCCATTTTGTCCTGTCACAAAGGGTTCGGTTTTACGCGTGGCTCTGACGTCGGCCAAGAGGGTCAGCGATCTGGCTGCCCTCTCTCTGTCATGTTTCAGGATCCAGGGTGACAGCAGCTCGACTGTCCTGCGCCCTAATTCTGCATTCATGTGTAAGAGCATCACCACCTCTTTTCGGTTGCAGGTGATTACTCTCTCTGGCTTCTCTGTGCACAGCTGATGTTATCGCTTTTGTCACCTCGTCTTCACCTGCACCGCTGTGGGACACCCCATCTGGTCGCCGGCCTTGTGCATGGGTTAGTTCTCTTCCTTCCCATGCTGCACCATTGGTGATTGTGCGCACGCCGACTCGGGTTGCAGGGGATTAGGTGGCTTATTATGTTGGCTCTGGGCAGATGGGTCTGTGCTTGGGGGTACCATATGGGCCAGTGAGGCGTTGACTCATCCTGCTTCGCCTCTAACCCAGTAGCGATAGCCTTAGAGGGTGAAGCCTATATGAAGTAGTAATAGTTACATATTGTGTTTGTCAGAACTCGTGTTTACCAAGAATGCTGGTCAATAATCTGACTACATGTGTCATGTTTGCCGAGTGCATACATGGAAAAAACTAGGGCTTAGGACCTAAAACGCAGGACACCCAGGCTAGGGTAGAGATCTGTACTATGAAGCAGGATTTGAGCTTAGCGAGGTAACTTTAGGGTTAACCCTAGGTTTTCACTTGTACGACGGTGGTTAATTTTTTACCAGGCAGGAGTCTACAGTGCGACCATTTTGCCCACATATGCCACTAAAAATCAATACGTGCAAACCGGAAAAATGATTTAGGAGCACAATGTGCGAGTAACTACAACCTACCGTAATCCCCACCCCAACCCGCCCGCCGCGCTGCTAATTGTTAATTGTTTATAACGACCAGCCCCGAGTAGCAGGCAGGACAAGACGCAAAGCATGTGTCAGTCAAATGACAGTTGTTGAAACTCCAGCAGGAATAAAGCCAGCTAGCCACCGTAGCACCAGTAGACGTCCTGGGTGTGGGTCACTCGGTGGCCACTTGAGCAGCTAGTTACAAAAACAAAGACAGAGATGTCAGCAGCTGGAGCGGTTAGACAGAAGACAGTGGGGAGAAGATAAGGAGGTTTTGCATTTGGCTAGCTGGCTATTTAGCTATATCAGCCTTTTGTTGTAAAATGTTCAACTCATAAAATCAATGTGCTCATCAATGTCACTTTTCGTCAACTGACCAATCACAGCGTTGATGGGGTGGCATATAAAAAAAGTTTGACATGCTACAATTGTTGCACTTCTCCTGCATGAATGGTTCTGATTGTTGGTGAGATAGTTGCATTAAAGTCCCTAAGTGTTAAAGGTTAGAGTCCCTAAGTGTTAAAAAAAAAAGGAAAGAGTGGGAGATGGGGAGTCAAAGGACCAAAATAAGCAAAGGTGAGAGACCTGCCTGTTGCTTTTATGTTTAATGTAAAGCACTTTGAATTACCTTGTTGTTGAAATGTGCTATACAAATAAATTTGCCTTTGCAGTGGAAAGATGCAGATTTCTACTGCAAAGGATGCTAGTATGTGATCCCTCTAGCGTCATCCTGAGAGCAACAAGTTCCCCTGGTTCTGTTTGACATCTGTTCTACCTAACCCTAACCCTTATTATTGTCATACTGTTTACATTAAGTGTGGCATGGGTTGTGCTGGTGTATCTTGAAGCTATCCCTGGTTTAAAAAGTACACAAGCACCAAAAGTTTATTTGTGATGAGTTATCAGTGTTTAAAAGCTGTTTTCAATTTTCAAAACATTTGTTTCAATATTTTAAAAAGCTTTCACAAAATTTTAAGGCAAATGCAGGCTGTCCAGATATAAGGTTCTTCACTTACATAGTCCTCCAATGGTTCACACACATAGTATAAATATGTTTATAATAAATAGTTTGTTAAACACTGTGTGACTTTTCACTGTGCTCCTAAATTTCTTTGTGATTGTGATTTTTTTCTTTTAGTAGCATATGTGCTCCTTGGGAAAAGGATTAGTGTAGAGCCCTGCCAGGGTACATTGCCATGGTAACTTATGCTGAACCGCTAACTTGCTCCGGAAATGAGATCAACTCTATAAAAGCACCGCCTACTGACCACTACTGATTTCCTCACTCAGGAAAATGACATCACCATCTGTAGGAGATCCCACAGACTGCTTTATATGCTGCTTTTATGTTTGCTGCTGTGATGCAGAGATGCTTTTGTATAGTGATATCATACTACAGAGACTGATTGATACACCTTGTACATTTTGTGCTTTTAAGATATGACAGTAAGCTTACTCACCGCTTTGAATTTTGCTTTATATTTTTTATTTGCTTTGAAGCCTGTTGCAGCTGTTAAAATAAATGGGTTTAATTTTCCTAATAGTAGTAACAATTTTATGTCTGATGGACCTGATAATGACTCTACTTACCATATGAATAAGAACAGGGGCCCAACCAATGGACAATGGATGAAACCAATGACATCACCAATCATCAATCACTTGTTATTGGTTGGTATATCTGTCGCTTTATAAATACAGGCTTGGGTAAACCCCTCCCTAAAATTAATTATAATGTATAATTAAGAACCCTGTATTAAATATATACTGCACTTACTGAATTTATGAGGAACATGATGAATTAATTTATGAGACACATGTTGATTAAAAGTATTTTTTATTTTAAAAAAGGCAAATGCGAAAAACTATTTACAATCGACCGCGACACCGCCTCAAAGCTGCCATCTTCCTCATCAAATATCAGATTGATAGTGATGCTTTTCCAGAACGCAGCTTCATCTGCTGCCAGTACACCCTGTTGCACTTCCAGCAGCTGTAAACACAAACAGAACAATTTCTGCAGGCTTACAAAGTAGGTTTTCAGTTCATTTTACAGAGATGTAAAATGAAATTAAGTTTGTAACTCACTTCTGCTACAAAGCAGACAATATACAGTTTATCAAAATATACTGCTCAAAAAATAAAGGGAACACTAAAATAACACATCCTAGATCTGAATGAATGAAATAATCTCATTAAATACTCCTTTCTTTACATAGTTGAATGTGCTGACAACAAAATCACACAAAAATTATCAATGGAAATCAAATTTATCAACCCATGGAGGTCTGGATTTGGAGTCACACTCAAAATCAAAGTGGAAAACCACACTACAGGCAGATCCAACTTTGATGTAATGTCCTTAAAACAAGTCAAAATGAGGCTCAGTAGTGTGTGTGGCCTCCACGTGCCTGTATGACCTCCCTACAACGCCTGGGCCTGCTCCTGATGAGGTGGCGGATCTCCTCCCAGACCTGGACTAAAGCATCCATGGAGCGAGACATGATGTCCCAGATGTGATCAATTGGATTCAGGTCTGGGGAACGGGCGGGCCGGTCCATAGCATCAGTGTCTTCCTCTTGCAGGAACTGCTGACACACTCCAGCTACATGAGGTCTAGCATTGTGTTGCATTAGGAGGAACCCAGGGCCAACCGCACCAGCATATGGTCTCACAAGGGGTCTGAGGATGTCATCTCGGTACCTAATGGCAGTCAGGCTACCTCTGGCGAGCACATGGAGGGCTGTGCGGCCCCCCAAAGAAATGCCACCCCACACCATTGTGGGGTGACCCACTGCCAAACCGGTCATGCTGGAGGATGTTGCAGGCAGCAGAACGTTCTCCACGGCGTCTCCAGACTCTGTCACGTCTGTCACATGTGCTCAGTGTGAACCTGCTTGCATCTGTGAAGAGCACAGGGCGCCTGTGGCGAATTTGCCAATCTTGGTGTTCTCTGGCAAATGCCAAATATCCTGCACGGTGTTGGGCTGTAAGCACAACCCCCACAACCCCTCATACCACCCTCATGGAGTCTGTTTCTGACCGTTTGAGCAGACACATGCACATTTGTGGCCTGCTGGAGGTCATTTTGCAGGGCTCTGGCAGTGCTCCTCCTTGCACAAAGGCGGAGGTAGCGGTCCTACTGAACTGGCCTGTCTCCTGGTAGCGCCTCCATGCTCTGGATGCTGACAGACACAGCAAACCTTCTTGCCACAGCTTGCATTGATGCACTCTTACTCAGAGCCCTCCTCAGCTCAGGCACGGTAAAGGACGTTGCTGACGTACTGCGGTAAGCGTGTTGACTCATTTCCGTTTCCACTGCTTGTGTGTTGGTACCGTGTTGTGCTGCTCTCGCTAAATAACAGTTACATTTGTTAGATTACAGCGGCCAACTGTCCGCTAAACACTTACTCTTACAGTAATTTTTCCTAAGCTCTCACAGTTCTTTCCATCTTTTAGTGACTGCTGTTTTGGTAGCTGACGCTACAGTACTTTAGCTTAGCCGTTAGCGACTTTAGCTTAGCAGCTAGGGATGGCTTCTCCTTCCACCTCTCTCTCTCCTACTTTCTCCTGCTTGGTGTGTCAGATGTTCAGTTACTCCTCTGCCTCCTTTAGCGGTAATGGTAGTTTAGTTTATTTATAGACATGGAGGCGAGGCTCAGTGATTTAGAAGTCCAGCTCTGCACCTTGATAGCTAGCCAGTCCCTGGTAGTTGGTGCGGACCGGCCTGAGTTAGCCGTCCCCTGGCATCATCTGTGCTGCCAGGAAGGGGTGGCTGGGTGACTGTCCGAAGGAAGAATAGTCGTAAGAATTCAAAGGCCACGGGTCATCACCAACCTGTTCACATCTCTAACAGATTTTCCCCACTCAGCGACACACCTGCTGAGAAACCAACTCTGATCATTGGCAGCTCCATTTTGAGAAACTTGAAGTTAGCGAAGCCAGCGGCCATAGTTAAGTGCATCCCTGGGGCCAGAGCGGGCGACATTGAGTCTTATTTGAAACTGCTGGCTAAGGATAAACGTAAATACAGTAAGATTGTTATTCACGTCGGCGGTAATGACTCCCGGTTACGCCAATCGGAGGTCACTAAGATTAATGTTGAGTCGGTGTGTACATATGCAAAAACAATGTCGGACACCGAGGTTTTCTCTGGACCCCTGCCAAATCTGACCAGTGATGACATGAATAGCCGCATGTCGTCATTCCGCCGCTGGTTGTCGAGGTGGTGTCCAGCAAACGATGTGGGCTTTGTAGATCATTGGCAGACCTTCTGGGGAAGACCTGGTCTGATTCGGAGAGACGGCATCCATCCCACTTGGGAAGGAGCAGCTCTCATTTCTAGAAATCTGGCCAAGTTTATTAGTGGACCAAATCCATGACAAGCCAGAGTTGAGACCAGGAGGCAGAGTCGCAGTCTAACACACTTCTCTGCCCTTCTAATTCAGCACTTACCTACCTAAAGCCCTATGCAGAGTCGCAGTCTAACACACTTCTCTGCTCCTCCATTTCTGGAGTTACTTAGTGAAAATCATATAGTGACGGTGTCTGCCCCCCGACCATCGAAATTATTTAAAAAGGTAAACAGAAGAGGAGCTGTGCATAAAAACCTTATAAAAATTAAAACCACAAGAGCAATAGTGCAAACGAATAGGGGAGTTAAATGTGGACTCTTAAACATCAGATCTCTCTCTTCTAAAGGTGTACTACTAAATTAACTAATATCAGATTATGATATTGATTTATTTTGTCTTACTGAAACCTGGCTGGGTGATGGAGAATATGTTAGCTTAAATGAATCCACCCCTCCCAGTCATATTAATACTCACATTCCTCGAGGCACAGGCCGAGGAGGTGAAGTTGCAGCTATCTTCGACTCTAGCCTACTAATCAGCTCTAAACCTAAACCAAACTATAACTCATTTGAAAGCCTTGTTCTTGGTCTTTCGCACCCAAGTTGGAATTCACTGCAACCAATTCTCTTCGTTATAGTGTACCGAGCACCTGGTCCGTACTCTGAATTCTTATCTGAATTTGCAGAGTTTTTGTGAACGGACAGTTAAGTTATTATTGTAGAGGATTTTAATATTCATGTGGACGTTGAGAATGACAGCTTTAGTACTGCGTTTATCTCTCTGTTAGATTCCATTGGCTTCTCTCAGAGTGTTCATGAACCGACTCACTGTTTTAACCACACCCTCGACCTTGTTTTGGTATATGGTATTGAAATTGAACATTTAATAGTGTTCCCACAGAATCCCTCTTTATCCGACCACTGTTTGATAACTTTTGAGTTTGTATTGCTGAACTACACGCCATTGGGCAAAAATTTCTATACAAGATGTCTGTCTGATAGTGCTGTAACTAAATTTAAGGATGCGATTCCATCAGCTCTAAATTCATTATCAAGTCACAAAGTAACGGAGGACTCCTATGCTAATTTCAGTCCCTCCCAAATCGATCATCTTGTTGATAGTGCTGCAGGCTCGCTGCGAATGACACTCGACTCTGTAGCCCCTCTAAAAAAGAAAATACTAAAACAAAGACGGTTAGCTCCATGGTATAATACTGAAACTCACAAATTAAAGCAAATATCGCGGAAACTTGAGAGGAATTGGCGTTCCACCAAACTGGAAAATTCTCGTTTAATTTGGCAAGATAGTCTTAAAACTTATAGGAAGGCCCTCCGTAATGCCAGAGCAGCGTACTACTCGTCATTAATAGAGGAAAATAGGAACAAACCTAGGTTTCTTTTCAGCACTGTAGCCAGGCTGACAGAGAGTCACAGCTCTATTGAACCAAGTATTCCCATAGCTCTCAGTAGTTACGACTTCATGAGCTTCTTTAATGATAAAATTCTAACTATTAGAAACAAAATTCACCAAGACCTGCCCTCAACTGGCACCAACTTATCTCTAAACTCAGGAACCTTAGAAACAGCTGTAGAACCAGATATATGTTTAGACTGTTTTGCTTCCCTCAATCTTTACCAACTAACTTCAATAATTTCTTCATCTAAACCATCAACCTGACTCTTAGACCCCATCCTGACTAGGCTGCTTAATGTGATGTGATGTTTTACCCCTAGTCAGCACTTCTATACTAGATCAATCTATCTTTATCAACAGGCTATGTACCACAGTACTTTAAAGTAGCTGTAATTAAACCTTCTGAAAAAGCCCAAATTTGATCCTGATGTTTTAGCCAACTATAGACCTATATCTAACCTTCCATTTCTCTCTAAGGTTCTGGAGAAAGCAGTTGCTAAACAGCTGTGTGACTTTCTACAGAGCAATAGTTTATTTGAGGATTTTCAGTCAGGATTTAGAGCTCATCATAGAACAGAGACAGCACTGGTGAAAATGACTAATGACCTCCTTATTGCATCAGACAAAGGTCTCTGTACTGGTTTTATTAAATCTTAGTGCTGCATTTGATACCATTGACCATCAGATCCTATTGCAGAGACTGGAACATTTCATTGGCATTAAAGGAACCGCTCTAAGCTGGTTTAAGTCCTATTTATCAGATCGATTTCAGTTTGTACATGTTAACGATGAGTCCTCCATGCATGCCAAAGTTAGTCATGGATTTCCACAAGGATCTGTCCTCGGACCAATCCTCTTCACTTTATATATGCTTCCTTTAGGCAATATTATCAGGAAAGATTCCATAAACTTTCATTGTTATGCAGATGATACTCAGTTATATCTATCGATCAAGCCAGATGAAACTCATCAGTTAGCTAAACTTCAAATGTGCCTTCAGGATGTTAAAACCTGGATGACCTGTAATTTTCTAATGTTAAACTCAGATAAAACTGAAGTTATTGTTCTGGAGCCTAAGCACCTCCGTGACGCATTATCTAAAGATATAGTTTTTCCCTTGATGGGATCGCCCCGGGCCTCCAGCACCACTGTGAGGAATCTTGGAGTTTAAGTCTCACATTAAGCAAATTTCAAGGACCACCTTTTTTCACCTACGTAATATTGCGAAAATCAGGAACATCCTGTCTAAAAATGATGCAGAAAAACTAGTCCATGCATTTGTTACTTCTAGGCTGGATTACTGCAATTCCTTATTATCAGGCTGCTCGAAAAAGTCTGTTAAGACTCTTCAGCTGATTCAGAATGCAGCAGCACGTGTTCTGACAGGAACCAGGAAAAGAGATCATATTTCTCCTGTCTTACCTTCTCTGCACTGGCTTCCAGTAAAATCCAGAACAGAATTTAAAATCATTCTTCTTACCTACAAAGCTCTTAATGGTCAGGCACCATCTTATCTTAAAGAGCTCATAGTACCTTACTACCCCACCAGAGCACTGCGCTCCCAGAATGCAGGGTTACTTGTGGTTCCTAGAGTCTCTAAAAGTAGACTTGGAGCCAGAGCGTTCAGCTATCAAGCTCCTCTCCTGTGGAACCAGGTTCCAGTTTGGGTTCAGGAGGCAGACACCATCTCCACATTTAAGAGTAGGCTTAAGACTTTCCTCTTTGATAAAGCTTATAGTTAGGGCTGGCTCAGGTGAGTCCTGAACCATCCCTTAGTTATGCTGCTATAGGCCTAGACTGCCGGGGGATTTCCCAGGATGCACTGAGCTCCTCTCTCCTCTACTTTCTCTCCCTCTGTATGCAACCTCATCCCATTATTGCATGTTACTAACACAACTTCTCCCCTTTCCGGTAGTCTTGTGCTTTCTCGTCCCTCTCCTCTCTCGTCCTATCACTTCCTGCAGGTTTTCTGGCTCTGGAGCTGTGGAGTCTTTATCTGTGGCTGCGGGTCACCTGCTGCCCCCGTGTTCCTGCTCGACACCCTCTGCTACAACAACTATTGTTACTAGTCCTACTGTTATTATTGTTATTATAATCATTACGATTATTATCATTAACACTACTATACATATCTATACCATTTTTCATTTAGTCTATAGCAACATTACCTTTACTGTCTGTACCTCTGTGTGTGTATATTATGTAGGCTGCCTCCCTCCCCTCTCTCTCCTTCCATCCCTCTCTCTCTCTCTCCTTCACCCCCAACAGGTCAAGGCAGATGGCCGCCCACCCTTAGCCATGGTTCTGCTCGAGGTTTCTGCCTCTTAAAAGGAAGTTTTTCCTTGCATCTGTCGCCTAGTGCTGCTTTTGGTTGGAATTGTTGGGCTTCTGTAAATAACATGACAGAGTACGGTCTAGACCTGCTCTTTTATGAAAAGCGCTGTGAGATAACTGTTGTTGTGATTTGGCGCTATATAAATAAAATTGAATTGAATTGATGTGCCATCCTAGATGAGCTGCACTACCTGAGCCACTTGTGTGGGTTGTAGACTCCGTCTCATGCTACCACTAGAGTGAAAGCACCGCCAGCATTCAAAAGTGACCAAAACATCAGCCAGGAAGCATAGGAACTGAGAAGTGGTCTGTGGTCACCATCTGCAGAACCACTCCTGTATTGGGGGTGTCTTGCTAATTGCCTATAATTTCCACCTGTTGTCTATTCCATTTGCACAACAGCATGTGAAATTGATTTGTTGCTTCCTAAGTGGACAGTTTGATTTCGCAGGAGTGTGATTGACTTGGAGTTACACTGTGTTGTTTAAGTGTTCCCTTTATTTTTTTGAGCAGTGTAATTAGGGCTGCACAATTTTGAGAAAAAGTCATATTGCTATTACTGTGAACAATATTGCGATTTGATATAATGCAACAAATGGTATGGATGCTATGCTATGTATGCCATGCTATGAATCTAATTGATGATTATCAAGGTAAATGCACAAAATAATGACATTCTGAAATATGCATTTCTCAACTCAAATAAATTTAAACAAACATAAAAAGACTTTTTTATGTTTGTTTTTGCCACCAGTCCAAAAATACTGATTTTGCCACATTGTAAACAGCTTTACAAAACACTCATCACAGTCAATAATCATATTGTTCAACATTTAAAATTTGTCTGACTGCTTCAGATCACCTATGATGCATCTCTGTCTGTCACCAAGCGACTGGCCCACCCACATTTCTCTCCGGTGTCTAGTCTGACTATCTTTGAAGCGATTAGCGGCGGGGCAGGGAGGGGGTATAAGGTAGGTTGTTGTCTTTAACATACTTGCACACTGCTCATAAATACTTTTATTGTTAGCACACTTTTTAAAAATTTATTTGCACCCTTTTGCAGTTATGTAATCGCACAGGATGACATCGTGATTAGATTAATCGTGCAGCCCTAAAAATAATCATAAAATGAAACAGAAATAAGCTATAAACTATGTTTTGTGAAGCAGTGCTGAGGATTAATTCCAGTCAAGCAAGGATTATACTTTCCGCGTTAACAAGTACACGAGGGACTGTTAGGGTCCGCTTGATGAAAAATTCGTCATCAGAGGCGCTACGCGTAGGCTATGTGCGGACATCTACGTGCCTCCTGTTTTTTGTGCAGACTACGCTACCAGGGCACCCACTGCTGTGCATGTGTGGAACGAGTCCGCCAAGCTGACTCTAGAAAGTAGTATAAACAGAAGTGGTCGACATCTGTGGTATATGCAGTGGTCTGTGTACGTGTTCCCTCCAGAATATATTAGGAATTTATATATATTATTCAGAGTTCAAAAGTGTCATGGCCTGGGGGAAACAATATGTCTCACTGAAAAATAATGTCACATTGACCAACAATGAATCTAATCCAACAAATCTTACCCGCTTCCTTCTCCATCGACACCGGGTGAACACTTAAAGGCTGTCGTCCTAACAGCAAGATCTGGTTGACTGTAACAGAAGTTCCTGTGTATTGTCTCACAATGGGTTTTACAAGCAGCTGGAAAACAACATTTAGTGCGATATCAGAGCAGAGTACATGCTGTTAACAGTGTATGACAGAGTTTTCTTTTACTCTTTTCTAGTGGACTTAGCATGCTCGCGTTAGCCTTCTATCTGAAGACAGAACTCATTAAACAGTTAGCGAACTCAAATCACAGCAGGACTCACACAGGACAGGTCAGATAATACATACAACAGAATACAGCAGTTTGGTCACGTTCAAGTTGCATTTAATAACTTTTATAAACTTTTAACGATGGAGCGCAGCTTAGCAGCAACTTACTTCTGGCGATGTAAATGACCTGAGAATTCACGGACTTCAAACCCAGATAATTTTTATTTGGAAAAAGCAAAAGGAGCATTTACACATTCAAAAGATTGCTGGTATAACCACGTTCAACTACACTTCACTGTAGCTGGCTGGTTCAATCAACCCCTCGACTCTGCGTTGTGTATTTGAAATGAGAGTACGAGGCGTTTATCTCTCAATGCAGCCGTTTATTATCTGGACAGGAACAGAATATGTACTGGTCAGTCATACAGTTGGCTCGCTTTAGGCAGCTCACACACAGCACACACAGCACACTACAAAAGAACAGCAAGTTATTTTAGCACCGATGCTAGCTAGTTAGAACACTAAACACTACTTAAACACTATAGCACTTTAAGAGTACAACAACCCACTTATAACTCGTCTTATCAACCTCTCCATAAGTTACAGTGCACATGTGTTCATGTAGTTAATATTAACAGGTATAATACACGATATTTGTACATAGTGCTGCGTTTAGCAACTCACCTCGGGCACATCTCTCATGAACTAACAACGTTACAGGCGCGTTAGTCGTTAGTAGTATTTACCCACTTCGTCTGAGAGAGGGCGCCCTTGAGCCAATAAATCCCCACAGATGCATGGATAATAAATGAATGACTTATAGCAAGTGGAATAATATACTACATAACCTCTGTTACACTGGATTGAGGAAGGATAAAAATAAATATTCCTTTTTTTAGTCTGGAAGTCTCTTCTTCTTCTGGAATATTATTAGCGATTGGCAAACAACTTTATTAAAGACTTTATTAAGTAATAAAATATAAACTTGAATTAATTAACTTTGATTTGGAATCAAGGCAGTCTTTTTTATTAACCAACTAAAGAATAAATTGAATTAATTACAGTAAAGCAGTAAAATAGTATAAGTGAATTAAAAATAAACAGCATTTTAAATGACCTTCAACAGCATGCAGCAAAATAAGAGTGAGTTCCAAAATTAAACTTTTTAATATCTTTGCTAAAGCTTTGTGTCACAAACTTACCATCGTTTTCCCTCTTGTGAAACCTACTCTCAAACTTGTGAGTCTTAAAACTTCAAACCTTTTAGACCTTTTAGAGGGTGTGTCTCTTCTCTGTCCTCTGTCTTTCTGCTGTAGCTAAGCATAATGTGTAGCAGGCTGAATAGAGGAATGCCCCTCCCTCGCTCCCTCCCTCTGTTTTCTCAAGTAGGCACATCAACTTGTGTGTTTTAACTGTCATTAGCATCTTCAGGTAATCTTGTAGACCATGGAATAGAGTTATCTATAACCCCAGACTCTGGTTGTTAAAAACGCAATCTGGTTTTATCAGACAGAGTTGGTTTTCGAAACAGGAAACTATTTTTATCAGCCGGAGAGCAGACTTAGAGAGTGAAGCCCTGAAACCCAGCTTCAGTGTAGCCACCAGGTTTCTTGAGACACCCGTCGTGACTAAAGCCGGCTCCTATCTCTCTAGGCTATTGGCCAGACAATAGATCAACTCTTCTTGACTAAATCAGACTTACTGAGACATCCTCCTGTCCCTCTAGGCTAATAGCAGGAGAAAAGATCATCTCTTCTTGGCTAAATCAGGTAGAGTTAGCCATGAGCCAATGATAAGATACTAGGAGGGGTTACCATAGGCCAGTGATGGGAGTCCGTGAAAATAAAAGGAGTCCATTTAGACATTCAGAAACATAAAAAACTATTCCAAAACAACCTAAACATGAGTAAGAGAGCAGCCGATTCGAAGATGATCAGCCAGACACCTGTAACGAGTTATGAAAACTTGTATTTGAGCCAGATCCAGACGCCGCCCCCCGATACACTTCATGAGGAATGCAACTTATATTCAAGATGTGTCTGGGGGTATGTGTTCAATTATGATGTAAACTAACTTTTTTTTTACCAGTTGGAGAAAGGTGAAACATTCGGACCCCTCACAGCAAAAGCAACGCTCACATCAACAGACTAGGCTGTGCTTACTCTGTTGATTTTAAACACTAGGCTGTGCTTACTCTGTTGATTTTAAACAATCTCAAAGCCGCGACGTCCGAGGAACCTGCTACAAAAGACAAGCAGACTCAAACAACTGTGACAATCAAACAGGAAGTTCCACCCGTGTTTGTTCCTAAAAAAATTGTATCTGGTAGTGTTTGGGAGACAGAAAGCTCAGCTTCCGGCAGATGGTTCTACCGTGCAAGCCAGAAGAGTGAAGGAGATGAACCCTTTTTGTCTTGCAGTATTTCAATACTGAATGTGGTGTGTTTCAGACTTCATTAAGGCCACCTGTCAAGACTTGGATGGAAATGATGGTTGAAAAAGCAGAAAAGCTTAAAGATCTCTTCAAAAAAAGTCAGACATCATGGGAGATTCTGAAAAAGACTAACATTTACAGAAGACTCCTCCTTCAACACCGCCCACTAATCCCGCCCCTCTAAGAAAACACAATTTAAAGGAGGACACTGTGGCAATTTCTGAAATAATCCCATGGCTTCGAAGCAGCAGACTCTGTGAAAAAGCAACTCTCTTCCTCTTCTATCACAACCACGGTCAGAGGACACAGCTACCCCTTCTACAACACATCCGGTGTTGACCCACTTTAGCATGAGCAACAAACCTAGTTGGTGGTGCACGAACCGAGAGGATGAGCGCCTCGGTACTGCTCCTGCACGAGCAGCAACACGGCAGGCCCAGGGCACCACTTCCAGTCCCCCTGCTTCACCACCACCACGACCAGGACTGCCAGGGACCCCTTTCATGCTAGAGATGAGCTCTGGCTGGATCCCCCCTCTTACACCACCTCCATCCCCCGACTAGCCCTCTTCTTCTTCTTCGGCATCCTCAGCTCGAAGCGCCTCACCACCAAGCTCTCCCCAAAGAACGGAGGAACCTGACGAGGTTGTCTCTGCTGTGTTTGTGAACATGGTGAAAACTGTGGTGCTTTGACTGCTGAAGAAAGTTCTATACAGATATAGAACTGAAATTTGTAAAGGCTGTCAGATTGATCATCTGAGCCAGATGCAGCATGAGTGTCTGTTTGACGTGCCTGACTACTTCCTCCGGCGGCATTATGATGAGCTGCTAAAATGGCTCTAGACAGATCGTTTCATTGGTACCATTCAATGGGCGCTTCACTTGCGAAACATCCACGTGTCTGCATATAGGGTCCAATTCTTCACAACCTCAAAATGACACGACGCATCGGAGAGAAAATTTACAAAATGTACGACGTGTTGATTGGAGAAGATGAGGCCAATATCAAGGAGATGAATGAAGTTGTGGACTTTCGGAAGGGAATAATTCATTCATAATGAGTAATTATTGTAGAAAATATGTTACATATTTTGAGGAATGTGTAGTCATCGGTCAGATAATTAATGTTTTGGATCAGGTAATTAAAAAGAGAGTCACTAATGTGTCAGCCCACACTTTTAGCAGAGATGTTAAAGTCACTAGACTAGAAAAGATTTTGAATATTATTCGAGAAGCTGGAAATTGGAATCAGATTATGCACTTTGCTTATGACAAATGAATGTACATTGTCTGATACCTTTTGTAAAATCATAAAAGAGATGAGTAAAGATTCAGGTGTGAAAGTATACCATCTGGGTTAGGGTTAGGGTTAGCTTTATTTGTTGATGTTTTGAGTTATTGTGTAAAAAGAGTGAGTGAATTGAGAGGATTGCATAATAATATTTACTATGTTGTAGGAGGTAGTGTAATGAAGTTAACATTGAGTGTGTTGAGTGGATGATGTTTGTGAAAACTAATTTTAAAAAGTCATAAAGAAGCTTGTGTCTCCTTGTTGTTTTTCAAAAAACAGCAGCAGAAAACGTCTGAAAAACGATTAATGAAAAAAGTGTATTATAATCCATCATATCCTGCTAGTTTAGGCGGAGTAGACAGACTCCATAGAGCGTTATAGGATGAAATGGGTAGAAAAGTAAATGTAGAAAGTGTCAAAGATTTTTTATCAGAGCAGGATTCGTATACTCTGCATAAACCTGCCAGGATACATTTTGAAAGAGTTTTTGTACCACGACCCCTAAATCAGTTTCAGGCGGATTTTTATGATATGCAGGCTTTGGCGGAACACAACGATGGCTTTAATTATTTATTGACAGTGATCGATGTATTTTCCAAACGGGCATATGCTAGGCCCTTGAAGAAAAAAACAGGGGTCGAGGTCTAAGGCTTTTCAGTCTATTTTAAAAGACAGCTGGAGCCCTTAAAAGTTACAAACGGATGCAGGTAAAGAATTCTTTAACAAGACTTTTAAGACGCTGATGACAAAACAAGGTATTAATCATTTTGCAACGGCCAGTGACCTAAAAGCGTCAGTGGTTGAAAGATTTAACTGTATGCTAAAAACGCGAATGTGGAGGTTTTTTACAGCTACAAACAGCCATAGATACTTGGACATCTTACAGGAATTGCTTGAAAGCTATAATAAATAATAATCATATAATAATCATAAAAGTATAAAAATGACACCTATGTATGGAGAGATTATTTGGTCAGAACTAAAACTAAAAGTCTAAAACTAAAAGTCGAAATCGAAAACTTAAAGTCAAAGTGGAAAATGAATTTGTTATTTAGGATTGGGCATTTTGTATTTATGATAGGGGATTTGGTATGAGGGATAAGGGATTTGGTATTTAGAATTGGGCATTTGGTATTTAGGATTGGGGTTTTGGGGATTGGGGTTGAGTTGTGTATGCAAATGAGGAGGCGTGGCCCAACGGCTGAGGTGCAGAGGCACTTTATGGACTGCAGGGGGAGCTCTGACTGCCAGCACACTGCCATGAAAGCAAGCAGAGGAAGTGAGCAGGGCTGGAGGGAGGACTATCATTTATAATACCATAACTAAAAGTGTACAGCATTTCTGTCCATGTGGCCTCACACACAAAGTCAACAGTGAAAGGAATGCTATCCATCTGACGAGAAAGCAGCAGACAGTACAGCAGGTAATTCAATTCAATTTAATTCAATTTTATTTATATAGCGCCAAATCACAACAACAGTTATCTCACAGCGCTTTTCATAAAAAGAGCAGGTCTAGACCGTACTCTATGATGCTATTTACAGAAGCCCAACAGTTCCCTCCAAGAGCAGCACTAGGCGACAGAGACAAGGAAAAACTTCCTTTTAAGAGGCAGAAACCTCGAGCAGAACCATGGCTCAGGGTGGGCGGCCATCTGCCTCCACCGGTTGGGGTGAAGGAGAGAGAGCGAGAGAGAGAGAGAGAGAGAGAGGGCAGGAGAGGAACAGAGAGAAAAAGAGAGGGATGGAAGGAGAGAGAGAGGGGAGGGAGGCAGCCTACACAATATACACACACAGGTACAGACAGTAAAGGTGATGTTGCTATAGACTAAATGAAAAATGGTACAGATATTTATAATAGTGTTAATGGTAACAGTCGTAATGTTAATGATTATAATAACAATAATAACAATAGGACTAGTAACAATAGTCGTTGTAGCAGAGGGTGCCGAGCAGGAACACGGGGGCAGCAGGTGACCCGCAACCACAGATCCAGACTTCACAGCTCCAGAGCCAGAAAACCTGCAGGAAGGCATAGGAGGAGAGGAGAGAGACGAGAAAGCATAAGACTACCAGAAAGGGGAGAAGTTGTGTTAGTAACATGCAATAATGGGATGAGGTTGCATACAGAGGGAGAGAAAGCAGAGGAGAGAGGAGCTCAGTGCATCATGGGAAATCCCCCGGCAGTCTAGGCCTATAGCAGCATAACTAAGGGATGGTTCAGGACTCACCTGAGCCAGCCCTAACTATAAGCTTTATCAAAGAGGAAAGTCTTAAGCCTACTCTTAAATGTGGAGATGGTGTCTGCCTCCTGAACCCAAACTGGAACCTGGTTCCACAGGAGAGGAGCTTGATAGCTGAACGCTCTGGCTCCTAGTCTACTTTTGGAGACTCTAGGAACCACAAGTAACCCTGCATTCTGGGAGCGCAGTGCTCTGGTGGGGTAGTAAGGTACTATGAGCTCTTTAAGATAAGATGGTGCCTGACCATTAAGAGCTTTGTAGGTAAGAAGAATGATTTTAAATTCTGTTCTGGATTTTACTGGAAGCCAGTGCAGAGAAGGTAAGACAGGAGAAATATGATCTCTTTTCCTGGTTCCTGTCAGAACACGTGCTGCAGCATTCTGGATCAGCCTTAATGGACTTTTTCGAGCAGCCTGATAATAAGGAATTGCAGTAATCCAGCCTAGAAGTAACAAATGCATGGACTAGTTTTTCTGCATCATCTTTAGACAGGATGTTCCTGATTTTCGCAATATTACGTAGGTGAAAAAAGGCGGTCCTTGAAATTTGCTTAATGTGAGACTTAAACGACATGTCCTGATCAAAGATAACTCCAAGATTCCTCACAGTGGTGCTGGAGGCCAGGGCGATGCCATCCAGGGAAACTATATCTTTAGATAATGCTTGTGCTTAGGCCCCAGAGTAATAACTTCAGTTTTATCTGAGTTTAACATGAGAAAATTACAGGTCATCCAGGTTTTAACATCCTGAAGGCACATTTGAAGTTTAGCTAACTGATGAGTTTCATCTGGCTTGATCGATAGATATAACTGAGTATCATCTGCATAACAATGAAAGCTTATGGAATGTTTCCTGATAATATTGCCTAAAGGAAGCATATATAAAGTGAAGAGGATTGGTCCGAGGACAGATCCTTGAGGAACTCCATGACTAACTTTGGCATGCATGGAGGACTCATCGTTAACATGTACAAACTGAAATCGATCTGATAAATAGGACTTAAACCAGCTTAGAGCGGTTCCTTTAATGCCAATGAAATATTCCAGTCTCTGCAATAGGATCTGATGGTCAGTGGTATCAAATGCAGCACTAAGATCTAATAAAACCAGTACAGAGACAAGTCCTTTGTCTGATGCAATAAGGAGGTCGTTAGTAATTTTCACCAGTGCTGTCTCTGTGCTATGATGAGCTCTAAATCCTGACTGAAAATCCTCAAATAAACTATTGCTCTGTAGAAAGTCACACAGCTGTTTAGCAACTGCTTTCTCCAGAACCTTAGAGAGAAATGGAAGGTTAGATATAGGTCTATAGTTGGCTAAAACATCCGGATCAAGTTTGGGCTTTTTCAGAAGAGGTTTAATTACAGCTACTTTAAAGTACTGTGGTACATAGCCTGTTGATAAAGATAGATTGATCATATCTAGTATAGAGGTGCTGACTAAGGGTAAAACATCTTTAAGCAGCCTAGTCGGGATGGGGTCTAAGAGTCAGGTTGATGGTTTAGATGAAGAAATTACTGAAGTTAGTTGGTAAAGATTGAGGGAAGCAAAACAGTCTAAACATGTATCTGGTTCTACAGCTGTTTCTAAGGTTCCTGAGTTAAGAGATAAGTCGGTGCCAGTTGAGGGCAGGTCTTGTTGTCTCTAATAGCTAGAATCTTATCATTATAGAAGCTCATTAAATCGTAACTACTGAGAGCTATGGGAATACTTGGCTGTGACTCTCTGTCAGCCTGGCTACAGTGCTGAAAGGAAACTTTGGGTTGTTCCTATTTTCCTCTATTAATGACGAGTAGTACGCTGCTCTGGCATTACGGAGGGCCTTCCTATAAGTTTTAAGACTATCTTGCCAAATTAAACGAGAATTTTCCACGTTGGTGGAACGCCAATTCCTGTCAGGTTTCCGCAATATTTGCTTTAATTTATGAGTTTCAGTATTATACCATGGAGCTAACCGTCTTTGTTTTAGTATTTTCTTTTTTAGAGGGGCTACAGAGTCGAGTGTCATTCGCAGCGAGCCTGCAGCACTATCAACAAGATGATCGATTTGGGAGGGACTGAAATTAGCATTGGAGTCCTCCGTTACTTTGTGACTAGATAATGTATTTAGAGCTGATGGAATCGCATCCTTAAATTTAGCTATAGCACTATCAGACAGACATCTTGTATAGAAATTTTTGCCCAATGGCGTGTAGTTCAGCAATACAAACTCAAAAGTTATCAAACAGTGGTCGGATAAAGAGGGATTCTGTGGGAACACCACTAAATGTTCAATTTCAATACCATACACCAATACAAGGTCGAGGGTGTGGTTAAAACAGTGAGTCGGTTCATGAACACTCTGAGAGAAGCCAATGGAATCTAACAGAGAGATAAACGCAGTACTAAAGCTGTCATTCTCAACGTCCACATGAATATTAAAATCCCCTACAATAATAACTTTGTCCGTTTTAAGGACTAAAGTTCACAAAAACTCTGCAAATTCAGATAAGAATTCAGAATACAGGCCAGGTGCTCGGTACACTATAACGAAGAGAATTGGTTGCAGTGATTTCCAACTTGGGTGCGAAAGACTAAGAACAAGACTTTCAAATGAGTTATAGTTTGGTTTAGGTTTAGAGCTGATTAGTAGGCTAGAGTCGAAGATAGCTGCAACTCCACCTCCTCGGCCTGTGCCTCGAGGAATGTGAGTATTAATATGACTGGGAGGGGTGGATTCATTTAGGCTAACATATTCTCCATCACCCAGCCAGGTTTCAGTAAGACAAAATAAATCAATATCATAATCTGATATTAGTTCATTTACTAGTACACCTTTATAAGAGAGAGATCTGATGTTTAAGAGTCCACATTTAACTCTCCTATTCGTTTGCACTATTGCTCTTGTGGTTTTAATTTTTATGAGGTTTTTATGCACAGCTCCTCTTCTGTTTACCTTTTTAAATAATTTCGATGGTCGGGGGGCAGACACCGTCACTATAGGATTTTCACTAAGTAACTCCAGAAATGGAGGAGCAGAGAAGTGTGTTAGACTGCGACTCTGCGTAGGGTTTTGGGTGGTTAACTGCTGAAAAAGAAGGGCAGAGAAGTGTGTTAGACTGCGACTCCGCCTCCTGGTCTCAACTCTGGCTTGTCATGGATTTGGTCCACTAATAAACTTGGCCAGATTTCTAGAAATGAGAGCTGCTCCTTCCCAAGTGGGATGGATGCCGTCTCTCCGAATCAGACCAGGTCTTCCCCAGAAAGTCTGCCAATGATCAACAAAGCCCACATCGTTTGCTGGACACCACCTCGACAACCAGCGGCGGAATGCTATACATGTCATCACTGGTCAGATTTGGCAGGGGTCCAGAGAAAACTACGGTGTCCGACATTGTTTTTGCATATGTACACACTGACTCAACATTAATCTTAGTGACCTCCGATTGGCATAACCGGGAGTCATTACTGCCGATGTGAATAACAATCTTACTGCATTTACGTTTATCCTTAGCCAGCAGTTTCAAATAAGACTCAATGTCGCCCGCTCTGGCCCCAGGGATGCACTTAACTATGGCCGCTGGCTTCGCTAAATTCACGTTTCTCAAAATGGAGCTGCCAATGATCAGAGTTGGTTTCTCAGCGGGTGTGTCGCTGAGTGGGGAAAATCTGTTAGAAACGTGAACAGGTTGATGGTGCCCCGTAGACTTTGAATGCTTACGACTATTCCTTCTTCGGACAGTCACCCAGCCCCCCCTTCCTGGCTGCACAGGGGATGCCGGGGGACGGCTACCACAGGCTAACTCAGGCCGTTCCGCACCGACTACCGGGGACTGGCTAGCTACAGTAGCTAAAGACTGATCTACCAAGGTGCGGAGCCGGACTTCTAAATCACTGAGCCTCGCCTCCATCTCTATAAATAAACTACACTTATTACATGTACCATTACCGCTAAAGGAGGCAGAGGAGTAACTGAACATCTGACACACCGAGCAGGAGAAAGTAGGAGAGAGAGAGGGAGAAGGAGAAGCCATCGCTAGCTGCTAAGCTAAAGTCGCTAACGGCTAAGCTAAAGTACTGTAGCGTCAGCTACCAAAACTTTAGAACAACTATGAGATTGAACAGCAGTCACTAAAAGATGGAAAGAACTGTGAGTGCTTAGGCAAAATTACTGTAAAGAATAAGTGTTTAGCGAACAGTTGGCCGCTGTAATCAAACAAATGTAACTGTTTAGTGAGAGCAGCACAACACGGTACCAACACACAAGCACCGGAAACGGAAATGAGTCGACACGCTTACCGCAATACGTCAGCAGTACGTCAGCAGTACGTCCCCCGGAGCAGTCAGTGTTCATCTAATAATACCATTGGTATTTCATTTTCTAAGGGTTCCACTTCAATGAGACCTTGATTTATAGCGTGTAATGGATCTAAGACCTGACTGGAGGAGGTCTCATTTTCAATAACAATGTTTTCAGTTACACCATTTTGAAAGTTTGACTCATTCTGAAAATTTTGATCTGACCCATCTGATAAAGTCAAGCTAAGCCCTAATGGTTTGTTTTCATCCATTACCCATAAAAAATCTAAACACACTTAAACCTTAAAAAATATCAATGACACAATTTCAAATGAATAAGACGTTTAACCAACTATTGCAAAGTGACAAAACAACAATAAAAACAATTACCAAATTAAACACATTTAAAAAATGAATCGAAACAATTTCAGATAAAACATCTTACTAATTATGATCACTGTACACAGCCTGCATGTCACCCATTAGTCGGAAAGTATTACTCATCAAAACGAGTTGATCATGGGCAGCAATTTTGGCAGCCTCTCCTGGATGCTCTGGGTCTGTTTGCTGGAGGTAGACAAAAACAAAAGAAACTTTAACCTCTTGTGTATTTTAATACTGAAAGTCAGGCTTCACCCCTTAAAAGCACCACTTTATAGAAAACTACTTTTAAAAATGATTTGCATGGTATCATTAACGTTTTTTAAACTCTTACATTATCTAGTAACTAAATAGTATGAATCAGTACCAAACACTGTAGAAGTGCACAACAAACATCACAGTAATACTTTATGAAAAAGAAGTAAAATAGCTTATAAAGTCAGTTTAAATTAACTCATATAAGACTACTTGCTACATAGACCCGGTATTTGACATGGTATTGTAATTGAGAAATTAGTGTGGATCACTTTTAGCTCATCAATTGTATAATAATCAACAACATTACTTCACAGAAAACTCTGAATATTTCCATTTATTATAAGTACATATTTGCTAGGATAATGATTTTTAGGGCTACATCTGTTGGCTGGTTAGTGATATTACAGGAGCAAAATAAAACGTACTGTCTCAGAGAGTTATAATAATCAAATAGACTTGTGTGGATGGCCTGCTACTGCTGCTTGAAATGAGTCTCCTACGGCGTTCCCTTTGCCGAGGTATGGGCTGATTTCTCGGCGTACACGGTTCTGCTGGGTCCGGATGACTGATGATATCCCCCGCTGTCAGTGCCCGTGCTTCTACCGGTGATCCGTTACGTGATCTCCCATCTGAGGCCTGAATGGAGGGCTCTACAACGTTGACGGGTGATTCCGGCGACACATCCAGCTGATTTCCGGGGTCCCCGGTGTTATGTACGCTTGCGGTACTGAAGGCGAGAGCTGAACTGATTCTGGAACCATAGCTCTCTCCTCACAAAACGTAGGGGAGAGCCCCTGCCTAAAGTTCTGTTCACAGTCGCTCGCACCATCTTCGGGTGACATGAAGGAAAGAGTTATGATAACACATCTGTATAAAAGTTTGTAAATAAATAAAACCTACACACTGTTTAGGTTAAGTCAAGTTAAAGTAACGTTACTTACCTACTTCTCCTGTGAGGTCTACCACCTCCTCTGACTGGATAACATTCTCACTTGTTACGCCAAATACTTCCTCTGCGTTTTTAACAACCGGAGTCTGGGGTTATAGATAACTCTATTCCATGGTCTACAAGATTACCTGAAGATGCTAATGACAGTTAAAACACACAAGTTGATGTGCCTACTTGAGAAAACAGAGGGAGGGAGCGAGGGAGGGGCATTCCTCTATTCAGCCTGCTACACATTATGCTTAGCTACAGCAGAAAGACAGAGGACAGAGAAGAGACACACACTCTAAAAGGTTTGAAGTTTTAAGAATCACAAGTTTGAGAGTAGGTTTCACAAGAGGGAAAACGATGGTAAGTTTGTGACACAAAGCTTTAGCAAAGATATTAAAAAGTTTAATTTTGGAACTCACTCTTATTTTGCTGCATGCTGTTGAAGGTCATTTAAAATGCTGTTTATTTTTAATTCACTTATACTATTTTACTGCTTTACTGTAATTAATTCAATTTATTCTTTAGTTGGTTAATAAAAAAGACTGCCTTGATTCCAAATCAAAGTTAATTAATTCAAGTTTATATTTTATTACTTTTACTATTACTAAAGTCTTTAAATCAGTTCCACAAAGACATCCGTTGGGGGTGAGGGGTGGGGGCCGGAAATTGGGGCAGGAAGTACCTGTCAAAATATATTTGATGGAATGTACACCCCCTTCAGGCCGGAAATGAGGGGGCGGGGTGGGGGACCAGAAATACCAATTAAAATTAATTTGATGGAATGTACACACCCAATATTAATGGGTGTAGTAACTTTGAGACTGTATTCTGAAGACTAGTTTACAACACCATACCAGCCTCCGTTTGAAAACACACTTCAGCTTCTCAGACTGTCCACTGTGACTGAGGATGATACTGAACAAATCCACAGCCACCTCACCAGGAGCTGTCTTCCTCCTAGTGTGTCATTACTTTAGGCCCAGCCTTTATTTACACAGACCTCTGGGTCTCTAGACGGGAGATTATGGTATGGGGCTGTGAGGCTTCAGTTTAATCCCCTCCACTTCAGTGATGAAATGGAGTTGTTCATGTAGGGTAGAAGGCATGTTAAAGAGGGATTTTACGCCATCAGACATGATATAAAGAAGAGCAGTTATATATTCAGGATTATCAGGGACAGTGCTTGAATTGGGCCGGGACACATGGGTACGCAGTACTGGCACTTTTTACAATGTAATCTTTGGCGTACCATGACTTTTCCTTCTACACCGGCTCTGCAAATTATACAGAGGCCCTGGAACAGATAGCAGACCTCTGCCCGAGGATCTCAAGGTACGTGCTGGTGTGTATGGGACTAAAAGTTCAGAAATATAACAAGGTGAGAGGCCATGAAAAGGTTTAAAAGTAATCAATAGAATTTTAAAGTCAATTCTAAAACACACTGGGAGCCAGTGTAATGAAGCTAAAATAGGAGTAATGTGGTCATATTTCTTTGTTCTGGTTAAAAGCCTAGCAGCTGAGTGCTGGACAGTCTGGAGTCGATCAATAGATTTTTGGGTTAAACAGGTGAAAAGGCTGTTGCAATAATCCAGGCGTGATGAGATGAAGGTGTGTAAAATGGTCTCGGTGTCCTTAAAAGTTAACATAGATGGAATTTTAGCTATATTTCTAAGTTGATAAAAACATGAAGCTTTGTGGTGTGCTGCTCGAAATTTAAATTACTATCAAACCAAACACCAAGGTTCTTTGCAACAGGCTTAATGTGATTTACTAGGGAACCAGCAGATGGCAGTATTTGTTTTGCCATCTGCTGGGACCCAATGACCAGGATGTCTGTTTTGTCTGAGTTCAGCTGGAGGAAATTATTTGACATCCATTTTTTAACTTCACAAAGGTAGTTGTTAAGTGAACTCAGCATTCCAGGGTCTGTGGATCTGACGGGCAAGTATATTTGTGTGTCATCAGCATAAATATGAAAAGAAATGCCATGTTTATGGATAATATGTCCAAGGAGAAGCAGATACAAGGAAAACATTAAAGCTGCAAGCAGCGTTGGGCGGGCCCTCGCACTTGTAGCGCGTCCGGGTGTGAGCAGGCCGAGTTTCACATTCTGGAGCTCTGCCGGTACGGCTGTGAATTTGCTACGCGGTTTCGACGCCACATGAAGGTGCTATATGTCTCTTCCTAAAAACTCGGTATTGGTGTGTAGATGTCTGCGGGGTGGGACAGTTATCAAGCACGTAAAGTTTGGTGCAGATGTGAGCATGTACACTGAAGTTACAACAACTTCCTGTGTCGTGGCGAAGAGTTGATCTTTGACGCCACGCCACGGATACGGCCATTGACGAAAACTCACAAATAGCACAACTTTTCATCTTCAATTCCTTAAGAAGGCACAGCACAAATTTGAAGTCGGTCGGACTAAATCCCTAGGAGGAGTTCGTTAAAGTACGAAGTGTGTAAATCATCCTAAATTTGACGTAAAATTCAAAATGGCCGACTTCCTGTTGGGTTTAGGCTATGGCTCCAAGAGACTTTTTTGTGCGTCTGGACAAGATACACGTACTACAGAAAATTTGTGCACGTAGGTGAAACGTGCGGCGGGGGCTGCTTCGTTAAAAGTCACTTCCTGTTGCCAGCAGGTGGCGCTATGACTGTGGGTGAATGTCGGCATGTACATGTGTTCAGGGCGGGACTCTCATCCTACATGTACAGTTTGGTCCAGATGTGAGCATATACACTGAAGTTACGACAACTTCCTGTGTCATGGCGAAGAGTTGCTCTTTGATGCCACGCCACGGACACGCCCATTGACAAAAACTCGCAAATAGCACAACTTTTCATCTTCAATGCCTTTAGAAGGCACAGCAGAAATTTGAGGTCGGTCGGACTAAATCCCTAGGAGGAGTTCGTTAAAGTACGAAGTGTGTAAATCATCCAAAATTTGACGTAAAATTCAAAATGGCCGACTTCCTGTTGGGTTTAGGCTATGGCTCCAAGAGACTTTTTTGTGCGTCTGGACAAGATACACGTACCACAGACAATTCGTGCACGTAGGTGAAACGTGCGGCGGGGGCTGCTTCGTTAAAGGTCACTTTCTGTTGCCAGCAGGTGGCGCTATGACTGTGGGTGAATGTCGGCATGTACATGTGTTCAGGGCGGGACTCTCATCCTACATGTACAGTTTGGTCCAGATGTGAGCATGTACACTGAAGTTACAACAACTTCCTGTTTCATAGCGAATCATCGACGCCACGGACACGCCCATTGACCAAAACTCGCAAATAGCACAACTTTTCATCTTCAATGCCTTTAGAAGGCACAGCAGAAATTTGACGTCGATCCGACTAAATCCCTAGGAGGAGTTCGTTAAAGTACGAAGTGTGTAATCCATGTGTCATCCAAAAATGGCCGTAAAATTCAAAATGGCCGACTTCCTTTTGACTTTAGGCTATAGGTTCTTGAGGCTTTTTTGTGCGTCTTGATATGATACATGTCCCCAGAAAATTTCGTACATGTAGGTTGAACGTGAACGAGGGGCTAATCTTTTCCAATTTTCTAGGTGGCGCTAGCGAGTCATTTTGCCATGGCCATGTGCGAAACTTGTAGAATACGAAATTTTTCACCGGTTCTGACATGTTTGCAAATTTTGGTGAGTTTTCGAGTATGTTTAGGCCATGTCAGTTGAGCCTACTTTGCAGGAAAAAAATAATAATAATCTGAGCAAATTCAATAGGGACCTCGCACGGTCGTGCTCGGGCCCTAAAAATGGGTCCTAAGACCGACCCCTGAGGCACACCATATTTAACTGGACAGATTGAGGAGACATAGTTGTTTACAGACACGCAAAACTTCCTATTTGACAGGTAGGATGAAAACCATTCTAGGGCAGTACCAGAGATCCAGGAGGGTCCAGGAGTACCAGGACTGAGCACATGCCTTCATCAGCAGACATTAAAAGGTCATTGGTGACTTTAAGCAGGGCAGTCTCAGTGCTGTGGTACTTCCTAAAACCAGTACAGTGAGCAGCTGTTTGGACACAATTCTTTCTAGAATCTTTGCAATAAAAGGCAGTTTTGAAATTGGTCTAAAATTATGTGGGAGGGAGGGATCTAAACCAGGTTTCTTTAAAAGTGGGTTCACGCAAGCCGTTTTAAAATAATCAGGGACACAACCAGTAGATAGGGAGCTGTTGAAAACAGAGATCAAATGGGGCCCAACAGAATCTATTACTTTCAGTAAAAACTTTGTAGGTATTACATCAAGTGGGCTGGAGGACACTCTCATTTGTGATACTGTTTTTAAAAGCTCAGACAAGTGGATGGGATAAAACTGGTTAAAACTCTCTTGTTGCTGGTGAGGGACCTCTAAGAGGCAGTGGGGGTAGTAGAGGCTCTGACTGACACCACCTTATGGGTAAAATAAGATAAAAACAATTCATCATCATTACTTCCAGCTGAGGCACAAGGAGGGGTTGGGTTTACCAGCTGATCCACAGTCTTAAACAGAAACCTGCGATTGTGTTTATGTGTAGTAACGAGTTCAGAAAAATAGTGTGTTCTCGCATCCTTAACCATGTTATTGTAGTTAATTAATAAATCCTTCAGACTGAGGTAATGGACTTGGAGACTGGATTTTTTCCATCTGCGCTCTGCTTTCCTGCATTCCCTTTTGAGGCTGCGAATGCTGTCATTTATCCACGGTTGCTTACTAGCTTTAGACGTAGGCCTAACCTTTAGAGGAGCAGTAATATTTAGTGACGACAAGCAGATATGATTGAAGTGATCGACCAGATTGTTGGTGTTGGAATCAGACAGGTGTTGGCTTTGGCTCTGAAAGAATGCGCAAAACTTTGAAACACTTTGTTCATTAAAGATGCGAGAACACACGGAGCTTGGTGAGGCGGCATGAGTAACAGGTGAATCGCAGCTAAAAACAATACATCTGTGGTCAGATATGGTCATGTCCACTAATTCCACAGAGGAAATGCTGACACCCAGGGTCCTACATCCGCACCTCGTATACAACGGTGAGATCCAGCCTTCGGCTCCCAAATGCCTTTTCTTCAGCACTGAGAACCAAGGTCCAGTGAGGCCTTCAACTTAGAGGGCTGCGCCTATAATCATATGATATGTTACAGTACATAACCCCCTTCAACCCATGGTGGGGAGGAAAGAAGCCCGTGACGTTGATGACCACAAGACCGAAAGGAGCTTGTAATGCTTTTAGGCATGAACGCCGGGTTAGGGCGCAGAACAGCTGAGCTGCCGTCGCCCTGAATCTTGAGACACAACGGAGCCACAGAGAGGGCAGCCAGATCGCTGACCCTCTTGGCCGATGTCAGAGCCAGGAGCAAGGCGACCTTAGCCGAAAGGAATCTCGGGTCCGCCGTCTCCAAAGGCTCAAACGGGGCTTGGGTTAAAATGCGTAAAACCAGCGGCAAATCCCACTGTGGGGCAACAGGCCGTATCACCAGCCTGCTCCTCCGCACCCCCCTAAGGAAACGCTTCACCAGGGCATGGGAGAACACAGTCCTGTCCCCGAAGCCCTCGTGACAGGACGAGATGGCGGCAGTGTAAGTTTTAACCGTACTGAACGCCAGCCCCCTGTCCATGAGCGACTGGAGGAACAAAAGTACTGTCGGCAGCAGACAGGTGACCGGGTCCATCCGCTGGTCCAAACACCAGCATTGGAAAGCCGACCACATAGAGAAATAAGAGGACTGAGTGGAGGTGGTTCTCAACCCCTGGATGGTGCGAACCACCTCACGGGAGAGACCTAAGCCCTCCAGGCGTCGCCTCTCAGCCGCCAGACCCAGAGAGGCTGGCTGAGGAGCGGGTAACTCCTGATCGCACCCTCGCCTGAAAGAGAGCGTCCCTCCTCCACGGGAGTTTCTACGGCTGCCCCACCAGCAACCGCTGGAAACAGGGAAACCAGGACGCGCTGGTGCTCTCCCGGGCCACCAGAATCACCGGCAAGGTTGAAAACTGCAGGCGTTCAGAAGGCGCGGGATCAGCCACACCGGCGGAAAAGCATACAGCAGCTGGGGAGGCCAAAGGGGGTGCGCGAAGGCATCCACTCCCAGCGGGGAGATGTCCCGCGGGCCAAATGGCACACTGAGCGTTCTCCTTGTTGGCTAACAGATCCGTCTCTGCCCTGCCGAACCCCCGGCAAGACGAAGCCCATGTCACAGATGATGCACACCCGTACTGACGTAGCAGCATCCCGCCCCGCTGTCAACAGATCCTCAGAAAAATTACACACTGTTAATACTGTTCAGTTGTAGTCTTATTTGACGTTGGTGCAGTGGCCAGCTCTGTTGCCTCACAGCAAGAAGGTCTTGGGTAGGAAGCCCCTGGCCAGTGTGCATGTTTTCAATGTGTTTGCATGCGAGCATTTCCTGTCCAGAGATATGCTGGTTAGGTTAACTGGCAACTCCAATTTGCCCACCGGTGTACCTATGACAATGAAAGCCAGGTTACCTGTCCAGAGTGTACCCCTCCTCTCACCCAGTAACCCCTCCCATCCTCACACCTGCCCCTTTTTTCAGCTAATTAGTCTCTCCTATATATTTCATTCCACCTGCTCCCAACCTTTGCCTTATCACCTTTGTGCCTCATTGCTGCGGAACTTTAGTCCTGCTTATCTGCCTGTTTATGATTTCTGCCTCCGTGGGCAGCTTCCCCCCTACATGAATCACTTAGACCTTTCCACACCCTGTTTCCTCTTGTTGCCACATTTACACACAGGATACCTGCATTCCCTCTGCATTCTTTTTCCTCTATCACTTTCTATTGATCTGTTCTTACACACACACACACACACACACACACACACACACACACACACACACATATCCTCTAAGTTTAGGCTGACATTCCCCTCTGATAGTGACAAAAAGATCCACTACATGTGATGATTATTATGATGGTTATATGATATAATGGTTAAACTTTGAATTGGTGTTTTGTCAACAACACACACAATAAAATAAAACCTTCCAGCTATTTAAACCAACCGGTCACAATGTGTCCTCATTTTACATAGCCAAGCTCCAGGACAACTCTAAATGTCAGGATGATGAAGCTGTATGTGTGTGAGAGGGGATCACATGCATATCTGTACACTCCAAGAAATGGGTAAAAGATTACACCTGAAGTAGTAGTTTTACAGATTCTCAGTTTATTTTTTGTTATTATTTCAGTTTCTCAGTTAAGCAACTTTCTTAAAAAAAAGTTTTCAACATTTGTTGTCATTCTTTTTTTTCTATGACATAAGGTTTGCAGAATCACTGGAAAGTAAAGTCTAAACCTACTGTGCAAACAACTTTTGCACATTCCACACAAACACATTGCAGATGACATGAATGATACGTGCAAGCCCTCTGCTTACACTGTAGGTTTACATATACAATGAATTTGCTTTGGTGCATAACAAAAAGCATCAAATACGTAAATATATTAAATTGACATAGTAAAAAAAGACTATTAAAGAATATGTGCAAAATGGCAGTTTGTGCAGTTATTGCAGTGCCTTGATATGGTGAGGCCAACTGCAGATGGGAAGAAACTGTTCATGTGGCATGAGGTTTTGGTCCTGATGCACCGCAACCTCCTGCCAGAGGGGAGTGTCTGAAACAGTCTTTCCTGCTCACCTCAGAGTCCTGGAGGGATGGAAGATTGCAGCCAATCACCTTCTCTGCAGAGTGAATGATACACTGCACTTGATGGTGCCCAAGAAGCGGAAGGACTGGGGTTGACTGGGGAGTCACAGAGGGTGATGGGGGTGGGTGGGGCGCTTTCTGAAATCCGCTGCGATCTCCACTGTCTTAAGAGCATTGAGCTCCAAACTGTTCTGGCTGCACCAGGACACCAGGGGCGAGTTTAGCACCGACAAAATATAGCAAAACGTTTTTTTCAACGGAAACGGTGGTTCCCTGAACACCCTACCCATGTACGCAAGCGCACTGCATTTCCCTGCCTTTTTAACACCGTTGTGTTTACAAACTTGTCGCAGCTGATTGGGTAACACCTTTGACATGCCCACCAAACAGAAGAAAACACACCTCCCATCACTATGTAAAACAGCAAATATCCATTTATATGCCAATGATACAGTAATCTATTTTGCTAGTGTAAATATATTACAGAACACTGCTTTTATCCAGTCAGATTTTGACCTTATACCAAATTGGTTAGTTACAAATAGATAAATTCTTAATCAATCAAAGTCTTCAATCATGCTGTTGGGTACCAAACAAAGGCTTAAATCTGCTACTGATAATTTCTACATCTAATGGTGCAGTACTCACTAAGGTTGACTGCATAAAATACCTGGGGCTATGGATTGACTCTGAATTATCATATAAAAAGCATATTGACTATATACGTGTAGCCCAGCGGAAAATGTCATGTTCACACCAAAGCCACTAGTGGGCGCTGTGCCCTTTCGGGTATTCCCAAATTGCGGTGCTCCAGAGAAAGCGCAAGCAGGAAGAAAACAAAGCAATACAGGAAGTGAAGAGCCTCCCGTTCTGATCTACTTAACCATGCCTGGTGGGTGTTTTGAGCTTCCAAAATCGTGCGGTATCAACCTAAAAGGCAACACCTGGGCAACAAAAAACATCTGTCAATAGTTTTGCTCACTTGAAAAATGGGTGGGTTCAAACAAAGGGCGGTATGTCCTGAGTTGTTTAACACATCTAGATGTTAATACCAGGAAATGAAAGCTGAAATTCTGAACTCTTGTCTCATACTCATCTTTTGATCTGAAACCCAAATGTCTTCAGTGAACAACAAAAACAAAGAAATTTGCCTAACCGTTCCAATACTTTTGGTGGGGACTGTATACCTGCCTTTACCGTCAAAAAGTGACATAAACGGGCTTCTCCCACTGCCGGTCAAAGATAGAACACAACGCAGTTCCTTTGTTTTCAGTTATGGGTTTAAAACAGAAAAACAAAACGGGTGTCTGGTTTTTTGTTTACTGTCTGTTTTTCCATTTTTCCATTTTGGTTTTAAAAAGGATGAAACTCCAGTGATGATGTGATGTATCAGTTCAGTCCGATCAGCTAAAGCGTCCAATCTGATATCCAACAATGGGGGTGCGCAGGTCAGTTAAAGTCTTCCGTGAAGGCTGCTTTCTCTCTGTCCTCGGTCCTTGCTACTCTCTCGAGGAGCAAGGAAATATCAAATAAGGAACTTGGGATTTACCCATCTTCAAATTTCTGCATGAGTATCCTAACTTCTCTGCTAATAATGAAATTGCTTGTCAATTTGTTTAGTTATTATTACAAGTAAATCTGATGTCATGATTATTACAGTTCACAGAGTGTAAACCTATATTTCTACAACAAATGTCTCACATGGGTGTTATTGTGCAAACTCTTGAAAACATGTTTTGTCCATTTCTAGTTTTAGTGGTATTTTTTAGTTCATCGCTGATTAGGAAGCCCACTAACTCATCCAAACCAACAATATACAGACTGTAAAACAAAATAAAACAGCAGGAGTTTTATCGCTGGACAACTGCCAAGTGTTCACACACAACGCGATGACACAAATAAACACAACTCACCATTCCTACAGCTGTATGAACTCAAACCAAACATTTTGCTGTGATTAAATAGCAATAAACGGATTAAACTGATGCCGAAATAACTACAACATGATGCAGATTTGTTAAACATACGAACACATGCTCTGTCAGCAAGTCAGCAGGACAACAACTTCTAAAATGTTTGTTTTCTGAATGGAGTTTGGATCGATCAGGGCTATGCTATGCTAACTTGGTCACAGTAAAGTACAACCATAGCTGGAATAAAGTTACAGATACATGTTTTCTGAACTCACCAGGTAGTTCAACCTCCTCGCTTTCTTTTCTCCAAGTAATGTCCAGTTTTGTCCGGTTCTTATATAAATATGAAATAGTACCAAACGACGCTAACAACACTGGACCCGGATGTGCACGGAATCTAGCTGCTGAGAAGCTCCAGTAAAGATAAATCAACGTTGTAATCCCAAAAACTAATAATTTAATAAAAGCAGTTTAATCCGAGCTCCTCCCGCGAGCAAACGGCATAGTTGTTAGAGCATAATCCAGTCCGACCACGGGTGTTTATTTGTTTTATTATTTGTCCAAAACCTGCAGCGCTGCTCCCTGCTGCTCTCCCCCAAGTTTAGCAGCTCTCAGCCGGCCAGCAGTTTTTCCATCGCCCGCTCTGCCTGGTCCTCTCCACACATCGCTCTGAAGCCTCGATGACGTACGGACAATTTAATTTGATAGGCTATTGTGACTCAGCGACATGCTAATTTCTCGCTTGAGTTGAAAATAATTGCCTTTGCGTCGCCGGCACTTCCCCCCTTCGCGCCGCCCAACAGGAAATTGCAGCTCTTCGCTCTTGTCGTCATTCCGCCGCTGGTTGTCGAGGTGGTGTCCAGCAAACGATGTGGGCTTTGTTGATCATTGGCAGACTTTCTGGGGAAGACCTGGTCTGATCCGGAGAGACGGCATCCATCCCACTTGGGAAGGAGCAGCTCTCATTTCTAGAAATCTGGCCAAGTTTATTAGTGGACCAAATCCATGACAACCCAGAGTTGAGACCAGGAGGCAGAGTCGCAGTTTAACACACTTCTCTGCCCTTCTTTTTCAGCAGTTACCCACCCAAAACCCTACGCAGAGTCGCAGTCTAACACACTTCTCTGCTCCTCCATTTCAGGAGTTACTTAGTGAAAACCCTATAGTGACGGTGTCTGCCCCCCGACCATCGAAATTATTTAAAAAGGTAAACAGAAGAGGAGCTGTGCATAAAAACCTCATAAAAATTAAAACCACAAGAGCAATAGTGCAAACGAATAGGAGAGTTAAATGTGGACTCTTAAACATCAGATCTCTCTCTTCTAAAGGTGTACTAGTAAATGAACTAATATCAGATTATGATATTGATTTATTTTGTCTTACTGAAACCTGGCTGGGTGATGGAGAATATGTTAGCCTAAATGAATCCACCCCTCCCAGTCATATTAATACTCACATTCCTCGAGGCACAGGCCGAGGAGGTGGAGTTGCAGCTATCTTCGACTCTAGCCTACTAATCAGCACTAAACCTAAACCAAACTATAACTCATTTGAAAGTCTTGTTCTTAGTCTTTCGCACCCAAGTTGGAAATCACTGCAACCAATTCTTTTTGTTATAGTGTACCGAGCACCTGGCCCGTACTCTGAATTCTTATCTGAATTTGCAGAGTTTTTGTCAACTTTAGTCCTTAAAACGGACAAAGTTATTATTGTAGGAGATTTTAATATTCATGTGGATGTTGAGAATGACAGCTTTAGTACTGCGTTTATCTCTCTGTTAGATTCCATCGGCTTCTCTCAGAGTGTTCATGAACCGACTCACTGTTTTAACCACACCCTCGACCTTGTTTTGGTGTATGGTATTGAAATTGAACATTTAGTGGTGTTCCCACAGAATCCCTCTTTATCCGACCACTGTTTGATAACTTTTGAGTTTGTATTGCTGAACTACTCGCCGCTGGGCAAAAATTTCTATACAAGATGTCTGTCTGATAGTGCCATAGCTAAATTTAAGGATGCGATTCCATCAGCTCTAAATACATTATCTAGTCACAAAGTAACGGAGGACTCCTATGCTAATTTCAGTCCCTCCCAAATCGATCATCTTGTTGATAGTGCTGCAGGCTCGCTGCGAATGACACTCGACTCTGTAGCCCCTCTAAAAAAGAAAATACTAAAACAAAGACGTTAGCTCCATGGTATAATACTGAAACTCGCAAATTAAAGCAAATATCACAGAAACTTGAGAGGAATTGGCGTTCTACCAAAGTGGAAAATTCTCGTTTAATTTGGCAAGATAGTCTTAAAACTTATAGGAAGGCCCTCCGTAATGCCAGAGCAGCTACTACTCGTCATTAATAGAGGAAAATAGGAACAACCCAAGTTTCTTTTCAGCACTGTAGCCAGGCTGACAGAGAGTCACAGCTCTATTGAGCCAAGTATTCCCATAGCTCTCAGTAGTTACGATTTCATGAGCTTCTTTAATGATAAAATTCTAGCTATTAGAGACAAAATTCACCAAGACCTGCCCTCAATTGGCACCGACTTATCTCTTAACTCAGGAACCTTAGAAACAGCTGTAGAACCAGATACATGTTTAGACTGTTTTGCTTCCCTCAATCTTTACCAACTAACTTCAATAATTTCTTCATCTAAACCATCAACCTGCCTCTTAGACCCCATCCCAACTAGGCTGCTTAAAGATGTTTACCCTTAGTCAGCACCTCTATACTAGATATGATCAATCTATCTTTATCAACAGGCTATGTACCACAGTACTTTAAAGTAGCTGTAATTAAACCTCTTCTGAAAAAGCCCAACTTGATCCGGATGTTTTAGCCAACTATAGACCTATATCTAACCTTCCATTTCTCTCTAAGGTTCTGGAGAAAGCAGTTGCTAAACAGCTGTGTGACTTTCTACAGAGCAATAGTTTATTTGAGGATTTTCAGTCAGGATTTAGAGCTCATCATAGCACAGAGACAGCACTGGTGAAAATTACTAATGACCTCCTTATTGCATCAGACAAAGGACTTGTCTCTGTACTGGTTTTATTAGATCTTAGTGCTGCATTTGATACCATTGACCATCAGATCCTATTGCAGAGACTGGAATATTTCATTGGCATTAAAGGAACCGCTCTAAGCTGGTTTAAGTCCTATTTATCAGATCGATTTCAGTTTGTACATGTTAACGATGAGTCCTCCATGCACGCCAAAGTTACTCATGGAGTTCCTCAAGGATCTGTCCTTGGACCAATCCTCTTCACTTTATATATGCTTCCTTTAGGCAATATTATCAGGAAACATTCCATAAGCTTTCATTGTTATGCAGATGATACTCAGTTATATCTATCGATCAAGCCAGATGAAACTCATCAGTTAGCTAAACTTCAAATGTGCCTTCAGGATGTTAAAACCTGGATGACCTGTAATTTTCTCATGTTAAACTCAGATAAAACTGAAGTTATTACTCTGGGGCCTAAGCACCTCCGTGACGCATTATCTAAAGATATAGTTTCCCTGGATGGCATCGCCTTGGCCTCCAGCACCACTGTGAGGAATCTTGGAGTTATCTTTGATCAGGACATGTCGTTTAAGTCTCACATTAAGCAAATTTCAAGGACCGCCTTTTTTCACCTACGTAATATTGCGAAAATCAGGAACATCCTGTCTAAAAATGATGCAGAAAAACTAGTCCATGCATTTGTTACTTCTAGGCTGGATTACTGCAATTCCTTATTATCAGGCTGCTCGAAAAAGTCCATTAAGACTCTTCAGCTGATCCAGAATGCTGCAGCACGTGTTCTGACAGGAACCAGGAAAAGAGATCACATTTCTCCTGTTTTAGCTTCTTGCATTGGCTTCCAGTAAAATCCAGAATAGAATTTAAAATCATTCTTCTTACCTACAAAGCTCTTAATGGTCAGGCACCATCTTATCTTAAAGAGCTCATAGTACCTTACTACCCCACCAGAGCACTGCGCTCCCAGAATGCAGGGTTACTTGTGGTTCCTAGAGTCTCCAAAAGTAGACTAGGAGCCAGAGCGTTCAGCTATCAAGCTCCTCTCCTGTGGAACCAGGTTCCAGTTTGGGTTCAGGAGGCAGACACCATCTCCACATTTAAGAGTAGGCTTAAGACTTTCCTCTTTGATAAAGCTTATAGTTAGGGCTGGCTCAGGTAGTCCTGAACCATCCCTTAGTTATGCTGCTATAGGCCTAGACTGCCGGGGGATTTCCCATGATGCACTGAGCTCCTCTCTCCTCTACTTTCTCTCCCTCTGTATGCAACCTTATCCCATTATTGCATGTTACTAACACAACTTCTCCCCTTTCTGGTAGTCTTGTGCTTTCTCGTCTCTCTCTCTCTCCTATCACTTCCTGCAGGTTTTCTGGCTCTGGAGCTGTGGAGTCTGGAGCTGTGGCTGCGGGTCACCTGCTGCCCCCGTGTTCCTGCTCGACACCCTCTGCTGCAACTATTTTGCTAGTCTATTGTTATTATTGTTATTATAATCATTAACATTACGATGGTTACCATTAACACTATTATAAATATCTGTACCATTTTTCATTTAGTCTATAGCAACATTACCTTCACTGTGTGTACCTCTGTGTGTATATTGTGTAGGCTGCCTCCCTCCCCTCTCTCTCTCCTTACATCTCTCTCTCCTTACATCTCTCTCTCTCTCTCCTTACATCTCTCTCTCTCTCTCTCTCTCTCTCTCTCTCTCACCCCAGGCAGATGGCCGCCCACCCTGAGCCATGGTTCTGCTCGAGGTTTCTGCCTCTTAAAAGGAAGTTTTTCCTTGCCTCTGTCGCCTAGTGCTTGCTCTTGGTGGGAACTGTTGGGCTTCTGTAAATAACATCACAGAGTACGGTCTAGACCTGCTCTTTTATGAAAAGCGCTGTGAGATAACTGTTGTTGTGATTTGGCGCTATATAAATAAAATTGAATTGAATTGAATTGAATTGCATTGACTTTGTATGTAAACTCAAACTTGGTCTGAAAGCACCATTAGAGGTTAGAGAGTTAGAGGACAGTCCACTTCCCAATTTGTCTTCTCTGCTTAAATAACATCAATGACATGTTGGAGTTCATTACTGAGGTCAGAATCAGAGTGGTTTGGATGGACGGTCACTCATGCAGTGCCTCTCCACCACAGATGTTTCACCTCTGCTGTGAATTCATGGTGTACATATGTGTGTGTTTGCAGGTCTGACAATGTATAATGCCACACAGCTCTGGAGACGAACAGCCACAGCAGTAAGCTGTAGTATGGCCTGGATCAGTGGCATTTAGACTGTACTAATTATTTTATCAACGGCTCTGGGACTGCATAACACCACTTCAGAGCGGTTGCAAATCCTATGTGTGGCACATTGCCTCAGCCCCTCTAGCCATGGTGTGTCATATCAGTAAACAGGTACTATACAGCATTTAAGTACTGTATTTAAGTACAGTTTTAAGGTAATTGTACTTTTATTTCAAGTCATGCTACTTTATAATTCTATTCTACTACATTTCATAGTCCAATACTGTAGTTACTTTTATTTAACATTTATCTGACTGCAACATTTTGCAGAATAACTTTGATAAAAGGGTGCAGCACACACCTCTCCTCTCCCTTCTAATATTATAGTATACTATTAGCAACAACACATTGTCTTTCATGTCCTCTCTTCGATTATGGCTGAAAGACGTGCTTTACTGAGGACTGGGCATAATATATTTACAAACTTAAAATAGGGAAGCATACGTGTTTGTTTCCGACCACAACAGCAAAAAAATCTGTTCTGTTCCAAAGAAACCAATTACATACTGTAATACACTTAATTCAATTCAATTCAATTTTATTTATACAGCGCCAAATCAAAACAACAGTTATCTCACAGCGCTTTTCATAAAGAGCAGGTCTAGACCGTACTCTGTGATGTTATTTACAGAAGCCCAACAATTCCCTCCAAGAGCAGCACTAGGCGACAGAGGCAAGGAAAAACTTCCTTTTAAGAGGCAGAAACCTCGAGCAGAACCATGGCTCAGGGTGGGCGGCCATCTGCCTCCACCGGTTGGGGGTGAAGGAGAGAGAGAGAGAGAGAGAGAGAGAGGGAGAGAGAGAGAGAGAGGGAGAGGGCAGGAGAGGAACAGAGAGAAAAAGAGAGGGATGGAAGGAGAGAGAGGGGAGGGAGGCAGCCTACATAATATACACACACAGAGGTACAGACAGTAAAGGTGACTGATAGACTAAATGAAAAATGGTATAGATATTTATAGTAGTATTAATGATAACAATCACAATGTTAATGATTATAATAACAATAATAACAATAGGACTAGTAAAAATAGTTGCAGCAGAGGGTGTCGAGCAGGAACACGGGGGCAGCAGGTGACCCGCAACCACAGATCCAGACTCCACAGCTCCAGAGCCAGAAACACCTGCAGGAAGTGATGGGAGGAGAGAGGAGAGGGACGAGAAAGCACAAGACTACCGGAAAGGGGAGAAGTTGTGTTAGTAACATGCAATAATGGGATGAGGTTGCATACAGAGGGAGAGAAAGTAGAGGAGAGAGGAGCTCAGTGCATCATAGGAAATCCCCCGGCAGTCTAGGCCTATAGCAGCATAACTAAGGGATGGTTCAGGACTCACCTGAGCCAGCCCTAACTATAAGCTTTATCAAAGAGGAAAGTCTTAAGCCTACTCTTAAATGTGGAGATGGTGTCTGCCTCCTGAACCCAAACTGGAACCTGGTTCCACAGGAGAGGAGCTTGATAGCTGAACGCTCTGGCTCCTAGTCTACTTTTGGAGACTCTAGGAACCACAAGTAACCCTGCATTCTGGGAGCGCAGTGCTCTGGTGGGGTAGTAAGGTACTATGAGCTCTTTAAGATAAGATGGTGCCTGACCATTAAGAGCTTTGTAGGTAAGAAGAATGATTTTAAATTCTATTCTGGATTTTACTGGAAGCCAATGCAGAGAAGCTAAAACAGGAGAAATATGATCTCTTTTCCTGGTTCCTGTCAGAACACGTGCTGCAGCATTCTGGATCAGCTGAAGAGTCTTAATGGACTTTTTCGAGCAGCCTGATAATAAGGAATTGCAGTAATCCAGCCTAGAAGTAACAAATGCATGGACTAGTTTTTCTGCATCATTTTTAGACAGGATGTTCCTGATTTTCGTAATATTACGTAGGTCAAAAAAGGCGGTCCTTGAAATTTGCTTAATGTGAGACTTAAACGACATGTCCTGATCAAAGATAACTCCAAGATTCCTCACAGTTATGGGTCTAGCACCAAATTCTGTACTTTCACTAACAAAGACCATGCCAATTGTGAGTTATAAGAAGGGAGTTTATTCATATAATGAAAAGTTTTAGGAGAAACAGGATGGAGGGGTTGAGAGGGGAGAGATGAATGGGGTTGGTTAAGGTTGTGGAGGCCTGCTTAAGCGGCTTGCTTATCATACCCTTGTGGTGCTTGCTGTGGAGAACAGTTAACTTTGGTAGAATTATCAACTCCAGCAAGCATGTCTAATGGTGGGAGGAAACTGGAGCACCCCCCAGACACCCATACAAACACGGGGAGAACATGCAAACTCAGAAATGCCGGGGACGAAGGTTCAAACCCAGGACCTTCTAACTGTGAGGCAGCAGTTCTCTGCACTAGGCCACTGTGCTGAACTGGTGTTGGGCTGGTATTAAAGAGGTGGTATTATGCTTTTTCCCTTTTTCCCTCTCCTTTATTGAGTCATATACCTTTTTTGTGCATGTAATAGGTTTGCAAAGTGAAAAAGCCCAAAGTCCACACAGCTCTCCTCTCCCTGTTATTGTGCTGTAGAGACAGAGCTCAGTTAAAACTTTATGGATGAAAGATCCTTTTGTTACAGATTAATAACTCACCACTCTGAAACTCTCGCTCCAGTCTTTGTTGCCAAGCTGGTCGGCAACATGTAGCCTACAGCTAAATCAATGCTGTTTACCGGCTTCTGGCTGACCCGCCCTTTTCTTTTTCTGATTGGCTAGTAGTCCTTAACTAGGAACTGGGCATGTGCAACTCCCAACAAAGATTATTTAGAGACAAGATGTATCACTCCGTAGCTAAAACGAAGCCTTCAACACAGGGTGAAAAGAGGAGCTGCAGCAATGTGCAGTATTTGTCCCTTATTTCTTAGTTGGCAACTAGTGTTAGCAAGCAAGCTAACGTTAGCAACATTGGTCAGCTAAAACCACAATATCACAATATATTTAACATGCTCTGCAGTAGGCCTAATGTTGGCTTTGATTTCGGACTTTGTGTTGTGGTATGTGCAGTTGTTTGTTGATGTTAGCGGACTCAATTTTGCTAGTGTTGCATGCTATTAGCAGTATAGGGGAGCGGTAGAGAAGGCATAAGGTGCATAAACGCTACATTCTTTAGATTTTCCATTATGTAAAGTAAATGCAAAAAAATGAGAAAAAACGTGATATAACATCCAATCCCAAGTGTTTAAAATAAATGCACATAATAGTCTAAAACCAGCCTGTTGTAAACTATACATGTTGGTTACATATGACACAAGGTGTGGGCTCACCTCTGTTTCTTTACAGCAGTCATGTCAAGTCTACAACAAACCAACCTGAGAGAACACTGAAGCTCTCCTAAATTTGAGTATTTTTAAGGTGTAAGAAATTGGATGAATTATTATACTAACATTTATGTGTAAGAGTTACAGTGAGGGACTCATACTTTTATCTGTATAATCTGAAATATTATGTTTTTCATGTTTTCTCATTTTGCTAAATACAGGCCCTGGCTTTAGCCTTGGCCATAACTATAAAATCAAGCTTTATTTCCCATATAATCTGACCAATATTAATATCTACAATAAGATTCTAATGTAAGTTCAGACACTTTTAATTAAGTATTTTTCAGTACTGTTTTAGAAGGGCAGAATCACAGAGACTGCTTGTCATTCACACAGGTTTATTTCACATATACAGACTGAGTGAGCTGTAAAACATACAACAAAATGTTTTTACATATCTTCAATATTTCAACATATTCAGTTTTGTGAAAAAAGGATGACACACTGTAATAGCCATACATTTCATCCTGTCTTATCATTTTTTCTTTTCTCTCAGCCTCTGTCTTTTTTATGCTAGATTTTCTTCTCTTTCATCATTGTCTATTCTTTTTCTCTATACATCCATCCCACTCAGATCCTGGAACCTCCCTGTCTAGAATCTCTTCTTCTGCTGTTGTGGACAGCAGCACTGAACGTCTGATGCAGGACAAACAGTACACCCAAAGCAGCCTACTCTGTGACACGGACTTTTCCTATGGGTCAGATCCACTCTCTCCCAGCACCTTACCACAAAACTACGCCACAACTGCTAGTGCCAGCAGCAGGGACAGCCAGCTGGACAGCCTGATGACGCAGCACTCTGATGTGGTGAGGAAGAAGGAGGTGTTCCTGGACAACCTGAGGCAGAAGTATCCTCACCATGCTGCCATTATCATGGGACACCAGGACCGCATGAGGGAACAGGTAAGAAAAACAATGGGGAGCAGGGTGTTGCTGACCTCTCTCCACAAACAAAGACTTAAGATCAAAATCTTTAAAACTCTAGTAGTAATTACACCAATAATTCTGCTTAACTGAAAAAGAAAGCACCTGGGTAAATAAAAGAAATAAATAAATTTAAAAAATGTAATTTTTTTTTAAAAAAATAGCCTGAATTCCATTATTATAGTTTTTTCCTCTGACTCATGGAGAAAAAATTATACTGTGTTTATATCCACTAAAGTCCTTCTGGCTGAGATGGCGGACATTCTGCTGGCTCAACACACATGAATGGTACAGAAATAATGTACCGATGCTGCTTTTTAAGACTTTTGCTCACTACACTGTATTAAAAAAAGCCTGCAACTCCTCCTGAAAACTAATGCAAGTGCTTTATATTTAGTAGTGGCAAGTCTACGCTAGACAACAGCGCAATGCAATACACCTCTTTACTTTGTTTTTATGTGTTGTGATTTGAATTTAATGTGGCATAGAAGTTCATGTTGAGCACATTTTATTAATTAATAAATTGAGCTCATGGATTTATAATCTAAGTTGAAGTGTCCTTGGGCAAAATATTAAACCTCAAATTGCTGAATGTGTATGAATGTGTTAATTTCTGTTTCTAACTCCGTCCTCATGAAGACTGTTAAGACTGGGGGCCAATCTGCTGGATCATTTGTTGGAATAGTAACAGTTCAGGGCGGCACAGTGGTCCAGTGGATAGCACTGTGGCCTCACAGCCAGAAGGTCGCGGGTTCTCCCCGTGTCTGCGTGGGTTTCCTCCAGGTGCTCCAGTCAGTGCTATTGACTATTATATTTTCTATATATATATCTTCGCTGCAGAAGATGCTAATACCAATGTAACGAGCTCTCGTGCAGAATGTAATGGAGTAAAAAGTCGATATTTGGCTTAGAAATGTAGCGAAGTGAAAGTAAAAAGTTGTAACCACAAAAAATACTCAAGTAAAGTACAGATACCGAAAAAAAAAAATACTTAAGTACAGTGACGAATTATTTGTACTTCGTTTCTTTCCACCACTGTTTGTAGGTTATTGCTTCGTTCCTGTGTACACAAATGTGTGATTTCATAATTAACCAGGTTAATGCCCATTAAAAATGTTGCACCGTTTTACCACAAGCTAAAATGATGGCTATTAGTACTACTTTGTGTTTCTATAATATTTCAAAACATTTAAAAAGACATTTTAAGATTTGCAGATTGCTTATCTAATTAAAGTGGAGAGGAGCCTTGATCCTCACCTGACTATGCCTTTGTAAACTTCATGTATTATGTGGTTTATAATGGACTGTGGTGCAGAAACAGTGAGGCTTCCATTGTCCTGTTATCTGTCAGTGGTCATACCTGAGAGCAATTTGTTGCAATTCGCAACCCTCACCACTAGATGTCACTAAAACTTAAAGGTGCGTCAGCGTAGGATCACATCACATCACCAGCAGATTAAAAACTCAGATATACTGCGAATATAGATAGACTTACCCGGTGATAGGCTTCATCAGCAAACTTGTTTGGCAAAGGATGAAGTGAATATAAGGGATGTTCATTTTTATGTAACTCCAGCTTTAAGTAAACATACTACCACACTGTAAAAATTTTTTTACAGGCAAAAGTCCTGCACTGAGAATGTCACTTTAGTAAAAGTAAGCAATCAGTGCCCAGCATACAACAGTGTTATGGAAAATTTCACACTAAATTCTCAGATATGCCTCTGAAGGTCATAGCTTCAACTAGTTGAGCCCTAATTACAGCACATGTAGCTTTTATGCAGAGATACTGTGCAATAATTGTTTAAATGCAGTGCTGACTGAGTGTGAGGCTTTGCCTGAATACATTATAAAAAAAGCAGTGATATTTGTAGGCTACTATTTTGTTGTATTATTGTAATGATGTGTCTGTGCATGCAGTGAGGGAGGGGGCCTGGCTGGAGATGTCGGTCCTGACTCACTATAATAAGTGACTTGTCAGAAAGTTGCCAGGTTGGATTGTTGTGCTCGTCAGACTGGTAAAGCCAGCCTTATTTGCTGAGGTGGAGCTGTGTTGTAACAGTGCAGCAGCAACACAGAGAGGTGGTGAAAGAGAGGCGAGGTTTTCCAATGCACCTGATTCTGACAAAGAAACGGAGACGAAGGAAATACCGATTAGAACTAATTTTAGTAAGTTAGGCTATGAAGCGACCACCCACACTGTGAGCCTCTCCCTCCAGGTAAGCTCGATGAACCTATTTGAATACTTAAACAACATCTCCAATGACTTACGGTCTTCTTTTGACTGCTTGACAGAAAACATAGTTTAGAAAGTAACTTAGAAAGTCACACTAACCAGCAGGGTTTATAATTTTAGTTAACATAACGATATCCACGCCTTGGTGTAGCCAAACCCGAGCTGAAGCCGCAGTCTTTGTTCGACACATGAACTGCGACACATACGCGCCAAACTCCGTTTAACATCTCTTCATTTTCTGTTGCGTCGTTAAGTGAAAACGATCCACATCAGCAAAAATAAAAGAAGACATGAAGAATGCGCGCTACAATCCACACTTCGGTTCGGCGTTGGACTAACACACCAAACACGAGTTATTTTATTGAAATGTCTACTTGTAGAGCTGTCAACTGGCGCACTGTCAGCCAATTGTAAAGGATAATATTTAACTGAAATAACTAAGAAAAGGCTTAATTACATTAAGAAAAAATGTCCAGAACATCACATATCACAAGGACTTATGGTCTCCATCACATCTGTAACTCTCAATTGGTGCACCTGTGGAAACAACTTAAGCATTGCCAGCAGATAATCAAGTGAAACTCGGATCTCTTTAGAGAGATATCTCGGGATGCATTCAGAGGACCCATAATAAAGCGCAGCAACCAGTTACAGTCTGCAATTAAAGCTGCAAGCAGCGTTGGGCGGGCCCTCGCACTTGTAGCGCGTTCGCGCGTGAGTCGGCCGAGTTGCATATTCTGGAGCTCTGCCGGTGCGGCTGTGAATTTCCTACGCGGTTCCGACGCCGCATGAAGGTGCTATATGTCACTTCCTGTGTCCCCTATGTGGCGCTACATAGCACTTGCCGCTATGAATATAAATCGGTATTGGTGTGTAGATGTCTGCGGGGTGGGAGAGTTATCAAGCACGTAAAGTTTGTTTCAGATGTGAGCATGTACACTGAACAATAATGTACCCAAACAATAAAATAAATTCCTTTTATATTTCCCTGCCTTGTTGCTTATGTGTACATACAGAGGAAGAATGTGAGAACAGCACACATTTCATCGTTACTGTGTGTTAGAGCATGGGAGAACAGTGGATACTTTTAATACAGCCCACACCCCTAATACTGTGTAACTATAACAAGTAGAGAACAGAAGAAAAAGATGTTCTTTCTTTACAACTGTCTGCATAGCTCATTCATATTGTGTAATGAATGAAAATAAATAGGCCTACTAGGCTCCTCTCTACTTTGACATTTAAGATTAGCTTGTTTGATCCACCTTCATACACATGTGACATTACTGTACAACTTGAGAAAGGGGAGTTGTTTTCTGCTCCAGCCTGCCTAAAAGAAAAGTGTTTTTGGGATTAAATGGACTTTATTAGCTGCTGCAGTGCAGGATGAACTCAGAATAGACCCATTTCTCACCTTATTATTCTAAATCATGCAACGAAGAAGAAGAAATGCATAATAAATCCTGGGACAAAATCTGTCCACAAATACTGTACAGCATGTAGTCTGATGAACAAGACTTGTGTTATAGCTGACTTGGGCAGTGAAATGTTTTTTTAATTCATGTGGTCATAGTTGTCCACAACTCAAATCAGAATATAAGAAGAAATGTTTTATACCACCTCAAGAAGGCTTCCTATCAGAAAGGTAGGAAGGTATTTCAAATGTACAACTGCAGTCCTGAAATCTAAGTAAAGTAATTTCCCTGACATTTTTGTGTTACTTTACTTTTAATAGACCTATGTAAGAGGTTTTATACTTCCTGTGAGTATAATCCAATCAATCTTATTTTCATACTGTATATCCGTTGTGTAATTTGATAAATTGTGTTGTATGTCGTGCTCGCATCTCAGAGAAGACTCTGACTGCAACATGCGTCTTTGTAAAGAGAGAAACGGACAGAAAAAGTCTCTAACTCTGCCTGTCAGCTCGCTCTGCTCCGTTAAAACTGAATTTACCATACAGAATTGAATACGAGTGCACTCCAGATTTAGCTGCAGCCAGCTGACCGTGTGCTTCTCCCTATACCGCAGTTCTGTGTCCATGCATGCAGCAAACTGAAAGCACTGTCTGTCGGAGCGTCTACGTGAAAAGAGAAGGAAGATATGGCTGGTAGTATTGTCTTCAGAGTTGTTAAACACCTCAGCGCACTGAAGGAAGCCATCTGACTGTGTGAGGGGCAAGATCGTTGATGTCTGCAGGCAGAGTAGGAGCTCTCCTGTCTGACTGGTCCACCAATAGCAGAGAAGATGACCCCTTGAGACACAGCCCCTCCTCATTTGCATAATGAGGCAGAAATGCATACAGAAATTTAAAAAGGACAGTAAGAAATAAAAGAGAAAGAAAATAAATAAGGTAAATAAATACAAAGGAAGAATAAAACAGACAAAAATATTAAAACACACACAAATAAATACATTTAAAAAATTAGTAATAAATAAAGTTGAAGATTATAACGGAGAATAAATAAATAAGGTAATTATAACAAAGGTGAATAAGTAAAGGCACTAATTAAAATATATACATTTATGTCTCCTTGTATAATTTAATTACTACCTACATTTATTTATTTACTTTATTTTTTTGTGTATTTAATTGGATGCTTATTTATTTATTGAGCATTTATTTATTTCTGTATTTATTTCTGACTGTGTCAGGATCGGTCCTCCATAGCGGGGTGGGAGAGTTATCAAGCACGTAAAGTTTGGTTCAGATGTGAGCATGTACACGTAAGTTACAACAACTTCCTGTGTCATGGCGAAGACTTGATCTCTGACGCCACGCCACGGACACACCCATTGACGAAAACTCGCAAATAGCACAACTTTTCATCTTCAATGCCTTTAGAAGGCACAGCAGAAATTTGAGGTCGGTCGGACTAAATCCCTAGGAGGAGTTCGTTAAAGTACGAAGTGTGTAAATCATCCAAAATTTGACGTAAAATTCAAAATGGTCGACTTCCTGTTGGGTTTAGATAATGGCTCCAAGAGGCTTTGTTGTGCGTCTGGACAAGATACACGTACCACAGAAAATTCGTGCACGTAGGTGAAACGTGCGGCGGGGGCTGCTTCGTTAAAAGTCACTTCCTGTTGCCAGCAGGTGGCGCTATGACTGTGGGTCAGTGTCGGCATGTAAATGTGTTCAGGGCTGGACTCTCATCCTACATGTACACTTTGGTCCAGATGTGAGCATATACACTGAAGTTACGACAACTTCCTGTGTCATGGCGAAGAGTTGATCTTTGACGCCACGCCATGGACACGCCCATTGACGAAAAGTTAAATGGAAAATAAAAACAGGCTGAGGGGTTGAGCAAATAATTGAGTTACACTTATTTTGAAAAGACAATAAACATAGAAGTACACTTAATCTACTGTCTCTAGCTAGTCTGTACTCGGGTCCATAGCTATCTTTGTGTCCACTGTAACTCCAAAACCTACTGATTTCTCACCGTGTAAATATTTAATTAAAAGCAATGGTAAAAAGAAAAGTCTTCAGTCTTAATTTAAAAGAACTGACAGTTTCAGCAGATGCTGCTTCTCCTTGTTTAGATTTGACTGCAGACCTGCCCCAGATGACCTGAGAGGTCAGGATGGTTCATAATGAAGCAGAAGATCGGAAATGTATTTTGGCCCTAAACCATTTAGTGCTTTATAAACTAAGGGATTTTGAAATCATTTCTTTGACATAATGGAAGCCAATGTAAAGACATCAGAACTGGAGTGATGTGATCCACCTTTTTGGTCTTAGTGAGGACTCGAGCAGCAGCGTTCTGAATCAGCTGCAGCTGTCTGATGGATTTCTTAGGGAGCCCTGTAAAGACACCGTTAAAGTAGTCAAGTCGACTGAAGATAAATGCATGGATAAGTTTTCCAGGTGTTGCTGAGACATAAGTCATTTAATCCTTGATATATTCTTCAGGTGATAATAGGCTGACTTTGTAATTGTCTTAATGCGGCTCCTCAAATTTAGAACTGAGTCCATGACTACACCAAGATTTCTGGCTTGATTTGTGGTTCTTAACATTACAGATTGAAGTCGAAATTCTGGCACATCCAGCCGTTGACCTGCTCAGTACAGTTACTCAGCATCCCAGCACTCAGCATGGGATCATAGTAGGGCTGCAGCTAACGATGATTTTAGTATTCGAAGTTTCGATAGATTATTTCAACAATTCATCGATGTGTCGTTTTAAGAAGTACTTTTGCTTGGCGGTGGCGGCGGCGGCGCCCCCCCTGTAACGGGCTCAGCTGTGCACGTTTATAGGTGATAGATAGGCTATTTATTAGTCCTTTCGTAAATTCATACTGTGTCATACAGCAAACATCAGACCAACTACTAGACAGCCACTTTACAAACCCATACAACACACATTACCCCAGTGCTATACAAGTTATACTAAAGGCCCGTGCAGCCTACACGACTTTAAGCGTCGGCCGATGGCCGTGCAGTTCACACAACCTGCCGTCATGAAGGGCAGTCTTGAAGTTGTTGTGGTGTTCACACTACGTGACTGATCGGTGACAGGGACACACACATACACTACAGGAGCTGACAGCAGCTGTCACCCGACGCTGGTCTCCAAACCACGTTTTGTCAAGAAAACACACGTGAAATGTGAAACAGGAAATGAGTGATCCTGCACACGAAACAGCTGTTGTTTGTTATTATAAAGATGGCAATTATAAAGACAAGAATATGGGTGAAGGATGGATTAGCACACACAGGTAGCAGGGATTGTCTGAGCTACAGAGAGCTAGAGGGGAGTTAAAAGGTGCGGCTCCCCGACACCCAGTTTACTCATGACTGTGAGGTTACAACTCACGGCCCAAAAAGGAGAACAACAAATGCACTTGTTCACATTTTCAGCTGAGGACTGCAGCTTACTTTGGCTAGCCTTCAACTCAACAATCAATCAAGATTTCAGTTAATTGCTAAAGTTGCTGTTACTGTTACCTTGACTCTGGTCCGCTGGCAGAACACCTTTTTGTTCAGCTGCCGTCATGCTGTCTGCCAAGGCGACATAAGTTTCGTTTTACGGTGGACGGACTGTGACACAGACAGAGTAGTTGTTTTCTTTAGCATGAAATAATAACATACTTTGGACACTTTCTTCTTTGTCCACTTTTCAAATGGCTACATTATAATCCTGACGTGTTCACAGTGTAAGCGCATTGTGCGACAGTAATAAATGTCCGTGCGAAACACTGTGCTGTATAGTTACATGGATTAAACGAAGCATCGACGATGCAAAGAATTTATGTTGAAGCATTTTATTAATCGATTTTATCAATTTAATCGATAAATCGTTTCAGCCCTAGATCATAGTCCCCTGGTGAAATGGTTATGTAAATCTGTGTGTCATCTGCATAATTATTGTAACATATTTAGTTGTTTTTCATAATCTGAGCCAGTGGAAGCATGTAAATGTTAAACAAAGGAGGCCCCAGAATGGAGTCTTGGGGAACTCAACGTAATTTTTTTCAGCTCAGATGTGTGATTACCTATAGACACAAAGTAGTCCCTGTCCTTTAAGTAGGATTCAAACCATTTTAGTACTGTGCCAGAAAGTCAAACCCAGTTTTCAAGTCTGTCTAGTAATATGTTGTGGTCCACCGTGTTGAATGCAGCACTGAGATCCAATAATACTAAGACTGAAAATCTGCCACTGTCAGTTATCAGTTAACAGTTATTTAGTGCCAAGAAAGCACTAAGCTGTTGAAAAACAGCCTTTTCAATGATTTTACTTAAAAATGGGAGATTTGATATGGGCCTTTAACTGCTCATTAGTGACCTGTCCAGATTGCTCTTTTTCAAGAGTGGCTTAATGACTGCAGTTTTCAGGGACATGTTGACAATTTGTAGTAGATCTGAGGCCATGCATTTAGACACATTTTTGAAAAAACCTGTTGGCAGAATATCAAGGCAACATAAAGAGGATTTCAGATGTTGTATTATGTCCTCCAGGTTTTTATGGTTAATAGAATCAAATTGTCTCATGCTATATGAATTGTTTTTAAGTGGACACAGGGACAAGACATATCTTGTTACTGACATGGAGGCACTGATTGCTTGTCTAATTGTTGGAATTTTGTCTGTGAAGAAGGAAGCAAATTCATTGCAGGCCCTGGTTGATAGAAGTTCAGAGGCTACAGACACAGGAGGGTTGGTTAGCCTGTCGACAGTAGCAAACAAGGCACGTGCATTATTAGTGTTTTTGGTGATGATGTCAGAGAAGAAGGACCGCCTTGCATTTCTCAGTTCTAAATTATAAATGCGAAGTCTCTCTTTATAGATGTCATAATGAACCTGGAGATTTGTTTTCCGCCACCTGCGTTCAGCTTTTCGACACTCTCTTTTTTGAGTTCTAACCAGCGTGGCATTTCTCCATGTAGATCTTCTCTTACCAGAGACCACCTTCACCTTGGCTGGTGCAATGGCATCAATAACATTCGTATTTTTAGAACTGAAATTATCTACAAGCTCATTCACCGAGACCCGTGAGGGGGCGGGTGTCGAGGAGAAAGCCTCAATAAATTTTTCACTAGTGTTTTCAGTGATATGCTGTTTTGTGATTACATCCGTTTGTACATTTGTGTGCACGCAGATAGCGCTCTCAAAGAAAACACAGGAATGATCAGAGAGAGCAACATCAGTCACCACAACCTTGGAAATGTGCCCCTTATTGTGTGTGGGCTCCGTCACATGTTGGGTCAGTCCATAATTATCAAGAACACAACACAGTTCTTTAGTCCTTCTGTCCTGGGGGTTGTCAACATGGATGTTAAAATCACCAACAATAACCACACAGTCAAAGTCAATACAGATTATAGACAGCAGTTCACCAAAGTCATCAAAAAAAGTTTGCACAGTATTTAGGGGGCCTGTAGATATTTAGGAAAATAGCTTGAGAAGAGGAATTCAGCTGAAGAGCCACATATTCAAAAGAAGCAAATTTTCCCATAAGACATCTTTTTGCATTGGTGGGAGTCATTAAACAAAATGGCAACTCCACCTCCTCTCTTATGCACTCTAGCTTCACTCATGAAACTGAAGTTGTGAGGGGTAGACTCAATAAAGACAGCTGCACTGTTATCTTGGTCCAACCAAGTTTCAGTTAAAAACATGAAATTGTTATTGTGAGTAATTATAAAATCATTGATTAAAAATGTTTTTCAAAAAGAAGACCTAACGTTTAACAAAGCTAATTTTAGTGTGTTAAAAACATTATCTGGCCCACTTTTTTCGACAGGCTGCGGCTGACGAGGAATTAATACTAAATTTGCAGGATATGTTGAGTGCTTCCTGTTTCTTAACACATTCACCGTGCTTTTTCTGTTACCTATCAAGACAGGGATGGAGAAGACTACCAGCACACTTTTCCTTGTAGCCTGGACCCAGCACATATCAGACAGACCTTTCTGGGCTTCTTCGCCATTGCGAAGCGGGAAGGCGGGTTGTGCGCTGTATTTGTGACACATGTGTCAAACCTGGAGGACTTAGAACCAGTGGTGGAGGTGAACGGTGAGGGGGGTTTAGGGTGGAGAAAATGGGAGTGGAGCGAGGGAAGGTGCGGGGAGTAAATTTGGTCCCAGCTCTAACCAGGTCTTCCATGTGATCAGTGAAGTCCAACAGGGGGGAGAGGGGAGAAAGGGTGTCTGGAGATAAGGGTGACCTAGATGGGGATTGGGGGGGTAGAGATGGTGAATCCTCACTGTTGGTTTTCAGTGAGGGAGGTGGAGGCTCTTCCTTTTGGCTCAGTTGTCTCCCGTGATCAGAGCTCTCTTCCGGAGGTGGCTCTCCTTCAAGGTTTCTGCCGTGTTGTGTTATGTCTTCTTCTTGTTTAGATTCCTCTTGTCTCGTGTCCTTGGCAGAGGGAACAGATGAGTGACGCAGAAAGTAAAACAGGTTGGAGCTGAACAATGTTACTCCTGACTTGTTAAGGCGAAGTCCATCTGCCTTAAAAAGATGTCTGCGGTCCCACAGAAAGTAAAAGTTTTCGATGAAATGCATTGAATGCACAGTACATGCTGTTGAGAGCCACGTGTTCAATACCATCAGTCTGCTGAATCTCTCAGCTGTACTTCGGATTGGCGGTATAGGGCCACTAATAAACACCTCAGCATTCAGAGAGCTGACTGTGTTCAACAGATTATTAAAATCCTCTTTCAAGACTTTAGACTGTTGCTTCACAAATTCATTGGTCCCGATGTTCAGTATGATGTTTTTCACAGTAGGATGTTCAGCCACGATATGCAGGATTCTTTCTGCCAAGTCAGACACCATATCCTTCGGAAAGCAGAGTATTTTGGTGTTCTTACTGCACATGCTTCTTACATTGTTTACAGCAGCGTCACCCACAATCAGAGTTTGAGGCCCAGTCGTTAGCTTTCCCTGCAGCTTTTTACTTTCTGATTTACTCTCAGTCCTTACCCTTATGTGTGAGCATGGGATGTTATCCAGGTCATCAGACGGAGATCCAGGGTCCTGCAATAGTGGCAAAAATCTGTTCTGCTGTTACACACTCGGTTGTTGGGGAGGTTTGTTGCTAACTCTCCCTTTCGCAGCTGTCCACAGCTGTGTCCCACTAAGAACAGGGGTTGAAGAGGCGCTCTGCCTGGACAAATCTCTGGGCGCTGGGTTCTGCCTGTTACTTGTCCTCCCATTTCCCCAGGAAATGATTTACTCTTAGGCTTTGCACCAACAGCGTTCCAAGGAGGACTCCCACTTTCAGATTTATTACCCAGAACACAGGCCTCCTGCTTCTTGGTAGTCTTGTTGGTGCTAATTAGCCGTGTGTTAGCATGCTCCTGTCCACTGTTTTGGGTCCACGGTAAGTCCATTCACCTCCACATTCACTTCTAACCTGTGGATCTTGGTTTCCAGCACTGCAATTTTCTGTAGAAGTTTGCAGAAGTCGTCCGTGGAGAAGGGAGGCATCTTTTTGCTAATTAGCATTAACTATAACTCCAGTCACTGCAGTACAGGCCAGTGCTATTGATAGGCTGCACTCGCGTAGCACTAAGATCACAAAAGTTTTTAAATTATGGCAAGAGCCAACTTTATCTGACAGTCCCAGTGATTTAAAAGTATCCAGGAGCTGCTGATTTCTAGCAGAAAAAAGAGTTTCAGCAAAAGAATGCAAGCAGAGGCAAGAGCAAGCAGCAAAGCGTTTGCACTGTAAGAAAGCAGGAAGCAGCAAGGCTGACTCTAGCCTACTAATCAGCTCTAAACCTAAACTAAATTATAACTCATTTCAAAGCCTTGTTCTTAGTCTTTCACACCCAAGTTGGAAATCACTGCAACCAATTCTCTTCGTTATAGTGTACCGAGCACCTGGTCTGTACTCTGAATTCTTATCTGAATTTGCGTTTGAGTTTTTGTCAACTTTAGTCCTTAAAACGAACAAAATTATTATTGTAGGGGATTTTAATATTCACGTGGACGTTGAGAATGACAGCTTCAGTACTGCGTTTATCTCTCTGTTAGATTCCAATGGCTTCTCTCAGAGTGTTCATGAACCGACTCACTGTTTTAACCACACCCTCGACCTTGTTTTGGTGTATGGTATTGAAATTGAACATTTAGTGGTGTTCCCACAGAATCCCTCTTTATCCGACCACTGTTTGATAACTTTTGAGTTTGTATTGCTGAACTACACGCCATTGGGCAAAAATTTCTATACAAGCTGTCTGTCTGATAGTGCTGTAGCAAACAAAATAACGGTGGATGCTAATTTCAGTCCCTCCCAAATCGATCATCTTGTTGATAGTGCTGCAGGCTCGCTGCGAATGACACTCGACTCTGTTGCCCCTCTAAACAAGAAAATACTAAAACAAAGACGGTTAGCTCCATGGTATAATACTGAAACTCACAAATTAAAGCAAATATCGCAGAAACTTGAGAAATATTGGCATTCCACCAAACTGGAAAATTCTCGTTAAATTTGGCAAGATAGTCTTAAAACTTATAGGAAGGCCCTCCGTAATGCCAGAGCAGCGTACTACTCGTCATTAATAGAGGAAAATAGGAACAACCCCAGGTTTCTTTTCAGCACTGTAGCCAGGCTGACAGAGAGTCACAGCTCTATTGAGCCAAGTATTCCCATAGCTCTCAGTAATTACGACTTCATGAGCTTCTTTAATGATAAAATTCTAACTATTAGAAACAAAATTCACCAAGACCTGCCCTCAACTGGCACCGACTTATCTCTAAACTCAGGAACCTTAGAAACGGCTGTAGAACCAGATATATGTTTAGACTGCTTTGCTTCCCTCAATCTTTACCAACTAACTTCAATAATTTCTTCACCTAAACCATCAACCTGCCTCTTAGACCCCATCCCGACTAGGCTGCTTAAAGAAGTTTCAAACAGATCTTAGCATGTACAGTCAAGTTAGAACAACTTCCTGTATCACGGCAAAGCGTGGAACTTCGCTGCCACGCCACCGAGTTAACCGAAAACTGTAAAAAAGTTTTACAGAATTGACTCATCAATGTGTTTTCTGGGACAGAAACATCTGCACAGAAATTTGGTGCAGAAGTGAGCATATATGTTGACACGCCACGGGCAAACTGGTCGACTGATAATAACCGGGTTTTTTTGCTGCGCCTGAATTATGTGCAAAGTTTGGTGCCTTTTCGAGTGCTTGGGCCCTAATTATTGATTAATTAATTCATCATAATACGATTAATTGCTTAAAAGTTATGTTAATGTTGTCTGCTGCTTATATGAGTCCAGCTTGTCTCACCCTTCTCAGTGTAGTCTGTAGACACTCACTGGCCACTTTGTTAGGGTGCCTTCAGAACTGCCTTAATTCTTTGTGGCATACTTTCAAATAGGTGTTGAAATTATTCCTCTGAGACGTTGGTCCATATTGACATGATAGCATCACGTAGTTGCTGCAGATTTGTCGGCTGCACATCCATGATGCAAATCTCCCTTTTTACCACATCCCAAAGGTGCTCTGTTGGATTGAGATCTAGTGACTGTGGAGGCCGTTAGAGTAGAGTGAACTCATTGTCATGTTTTGCGACATGGTGCATTATCCTGCTGGAAGTAGCCATCAGAAGCTGGATACACTGTGGTCATAAGGGGATGGACATGGTCAGCAACAATACTAGGTAGGCTGCCGTATTTAAACGATGCTCAGTTGGTACTAAGGGGCCCAAAGTGTGCCAAGAAAATATCCCCCACACTATTACACCACCACCAACAGCCTGAACTGTTGATAAAAGGCAGGATGGATCCATGCTTTCATGTTGTTTACACCAAATTCTGACCCTATCATCTGAATGTCTCAGCTGAAATTGAGACTCATCAGACCAGGCAACTTTTTTCCAGTCTTCTATTTTCCAGTGTTGGTGAGCATGTGTGAATTATAGCCTCAGTTTCCTGTTCTTAGCTGACAGGAGTGGCACCCGATGTGGTCTTTTGCTGCTGTTGCCCATCTGCTTCAAGGTTCAACGTGTTGTGCGTTCAGAGATGGTGTTCTGCACACCTTGGTTGTAATAAGTGGTTATTAAAATCCGATTTCTTGAGGAAGCTTAAGAAGGCCAAATTTCAACACCAAGTTCTTGTCAGCTTTTACAGAGGAGCAATAGAAAGCATCCTGAAAGGAAACTTCACTAACTGGCATGGGATGTGCACGGCCCAGGACCGGAGGGCTCTGCAGCGGCTGATTAAACTACTCAGAACATCACTGGTACCCATCTCCCAAGCATCCGTGATATTGGTTTGAACTTCAGCAAGTCATACATACCTAAATGCATGAAGTTGCTGCAATATGATTGGCTTATAAGCTATTTGTGTTAACCAGCACAGATGTACCTAATAAAGACTGGGGTGTGAATTGTCATTGTCCTGAGTACCTTCTCCTGAAGCAGGGGCACTGGGTTGCAAATCCTTGCATACAAATTCCCTATTGTTGGTGGCTTTTTCCAAGCTTCTGGCTCCTGAGAATGAGTGTGGTGAAAAGTAGGCAGTCACACGAGGTTGTACAGTTGTCCCTCCGTTGCCTCACCTGGGCTGCAGTGAGAAGCTGAGTCCTCAGATTTGCTTTGGTTGCAGGACAAGATTTTTTGTGCTTTGGTGTCCAGCTTTACTCGCTGGTGTTCTCCTCCATTTTGCTGATATGTAAATGCAGCAGGTCAAGCTGATTGATTAAAGCCCCCTCTGCTGGACCACGAGCTAACTACTTTAAGCTGTGTTGCACTTAAATTTTGAATTCAAACATTACATTGCAGTTAGAATATTTGAATTTCAAATAAAAAGTGGCAGGCCTCATCAGTGAGTATTAGGGCTGAACGATTAATTGCATTTGCAATAATATCGCGATATGATAAAATGAAATTTTCTAATCGCAAAGGCTGGATTACACTCTGGTCACATGACACGCAAAAGTAAAGCAGTCTGCAGAGGAAGTATCATCGTCTGTAGGTAGGCCTACCTGATGATATTATGAGATTATTTAACGCCATGACTTGACTCTCAAATTATCTTTCTCTGAAATTATTATAATTTGATACTTCTTCCCACCACTGCTATTTTGGAAGATGCTGCGCGGTGTCAGTTATTGTGCAAAACTTGCCTTGCTATCTTTGCTAATGTTACCTCACAGGGCAACACTGCTATAATATAATAATAATAATCCTTATTTGTAGAGCACAAAAACAAGTTACAAAGTGCTTTAACAAGTGTAAAGAATAATACAAAAAAACAAAACAAGATAAGAGCATGAAAAATTAATATAAAATTAGTAAAATACAATAAAATAAAAGGGATAAAATAAAGTCAAATAAGATCGGGAAAGGCTCTCCTATAAAAGTATGTTTTAAGAAGGAACTTAAAAGAGTTTACTGACTCAGCCGACCTGATTTCCTCGGGCAGGCTGTTCCAGACCCTCGGGGCTCTGACAGCAAACGCTCTGTCCCCTTTAGTTTTCAGTCGAGACTCTGGAACAGACAACAGACCTCTGCCCGAGGATCTCAAGGTACGTGCTGGTGCGTATGGGACTAAAAGGTCAGAAATATAACAAGGCGAGAGGCCATGAAGAGCTTTTAAAGTGATCAATAGAATTTTAAAGTCAATTCTAAAACATACTGGGAGCCAGTGTAATGAAGCTAAAATAGGAGTAATGTGGTCATATTTCTTTGTTCTGGTTAAAAGCCTGGCAGCTGAGTTCTGGACAGTCTGGAGTCGATCAGTAGATTTTTGGGTTAAACAGGTGAAAAGGCTGTTGCAATAATCCAGGCGTGATGAGACGAAGGCGTGTAAAATGGTCTCGGTGTCCTTAAAAGTTAACATAGATCGAATTTTTGCTATATTTCTAAGTTGATAAAAACATGATTGAACAAGCTTTGTGGTGTGCTGCTCGAAATTTAAATTACTATCAAACCAAACACCAAGGTTCTTTGCCACAGGCTTAATGTGATTTACTAGGGAACCAGCAGATGGCAGTATTTGATTTACCATCTGCTGAGACCCGATCACCAGGATTTCTGTTTTGTCTGAGTTCAGCTGGAGGAAATTATTTGACATCCATTTTTTAACTTCACAAAGGCAGTTGTTAAGTGAACTCAGCATTCCAGGGTCTGTGGATCTGACGGGCAAGTATATTTGTGTGTCATCAGCATAAATATGAAAAGAAATGCCATGTTTATGGATAATATGTCCAAGGGGAAGCAGATACAAGGAAAACAAAATGGGTCCTAAGACCGACCCCTGAGGCACACCATATTTAACTGGACAGAATGAGGAGACATAGTTGTTTACAGACACGCAAAACTTCCTATTTGACAGGTAGGATGAAAACCATTCTAGGGCAGTACCAGAGATCCCCACCCAGTGCCTCAGTCTGTCTAACATGATGTTGTGATCAATGGTGTCAAAAGCAGCGCTAAGGTCCAGGAGTACCAGGACTGAGCACATGCCTTCATCAGCAGACATTAAAAGGTCATTGGTGACTTTAAGCAGGGCAGTCTCAGTGCTGTGGCACTTCCTAAAACCAGACTGAAACTTTTCAAATATTTTGTTATTTTCCAGTACAGTGAGCAGCTGTTTGGACACAATTCTTTCTAGAATCTTTGCAATAAAAGGCAGTTTTGAAATTGTTCTAAAATTATGTGGGAGGGAGGGATCTAAACCAGGTTTCTTTAAAAGTGGGTCCACGCAAGCTGTTTTAAAATAATCAGGGACACAACCAGTAGATAGGGAGCTGTTGAAAACAGAGATCAAATGGGGCCCAACAGAATCTATTACTTTCAGTAAAAACTTTGTAGGTATTACATCAAGTGGGCTGGAGGACACTCTCATTTGTGATACTGTTTTTAAAAGCTCAGACAAGTGGATGGGATAAAACTGGTTAAAACTCTCTTGTTGCTGGTGAGGACCTCTGAGTAAGAGGCCGCGGGGGTAATACAGGCTCTGATTGACACCACCTTATTGGTAAAATAAGATAAAAACAATTCACAGTCATCATTACTTCCAGCTGAGGCACAAGGAGGGGTTGGGTTTACCAGCTGATCCACAGTCTTAAACAGAAACCTGCGATTGTGTTTATGTGTAGTAATGAGTTCAGAAAAATAGTGTGTTCTCGCATCCTTAACCATGTTATTGTAGTTAATTAATAAATCCTTCAGACTGAGGTGATGGACTTGGAGACTGGATTTTTTCCATCTGCGCTCTGCTTTCCTGCATTCCCTTTTTAGGCTGCGAATGCTGTCATTTATCCAGGGTTGCTTACCAGCTTTAGACGTAGGCCTAACCTTTAGAGGAGCAGTAATATTTAGTGACGACAAGCAGATATGATTGAAGTGATCGACCAGATTGTTGGTGTTGGAATCAGACAGGTGTTGGCTTTGGCTCTGAAAGAATGCGCAAAACTTTGAAACACTTTGTTCATTAAAGATGCGAGAACACACGGAGCTTGGTGAGGCGGCATGAGTAACAGGCGAATCGCAGCTAAAAACAATACATCTGTGGTCAGATATGGTCATGTCCACTAATTCCACAGAGGAAATGCTGACACCCAGGGTAAAAACCAAGTCCAGTGTATGACCACGGTTATGTGTTTGCCCTTTGACATGTTGTTTGAAGTTAAAAGAAGTGGCCATATTTAAAAATCAGTTGCATTAACATTGTTGGGGTCATCAACATGAATATTAAAATCGCCACAAAGAACAATTCTATCATAATTTAAAACCAGAGTAGATAAAAATTCAGGAAGTTCTGATAAAAATCCTCCGGGCGGTTTTGGGGGGCGATAAATTATAACAAATATGATAGGTTGCAGCCCTCCAACTTTAAGAGTGAGAACTTCAAAGGAGTTAAATTCATCACAGCGTACTTGATGACATTTTAAATTTTTCCTATACACGCTCACTAGCCCACCACCACGACCACTGACCCTCGGGTTGACTAAAACAATCATATTGAGGCAGACACAGTTCAGCTAGCTGGCTATAGTCATTCATTTGCAACCAGGATTCAGTTAAAAACATAAAATCTAGATTTGCAGACAAGATAAAATCATTTAAGATAAAAGTCTTACTTGAAAGTGATCTCACATTGAAGAGAGCCATTTTAAATGAGTTTGTTCTGGGTGCTAGAGTTGGTGCAGTTGTCCTAATCCTTAAGAGATTACTAATATTTCTGTGTGGGATGTGCACATTTCGGTTTACTGGTCTATGCGTGATGATGACAGGAATAGAAGTCTTTGGAACAACGCTGGGAGCAGACAGTTTTACATGCCAGCAGGTGGAGACAGTTGTTTGTGGCAGTGAGGCAGAGATCTGTTCAGTGAGCGGTGGTGTGTCCAGGTGTGATGCATGAATGATTAGTCATTCACGTAAGTCATGTGTGGAGGACCGCACCACATGCTGTAACACATAACACACACGATGAGCCCTGCAGGCGGACTGGAGCCAGTTGTGGAGGCCAAGGAGTCTACTGAAGCGGCCAGCACCGCGACCAACTGTGGGAATGGGACCAGAGATAAAAACGGACTTTCCACACTGCTTTAAAAAGTTAAGAAGACGGTTAAAATCTGATTTTGTCAGCTCAGACTGCCGAAGATCTGTGTCATTTGTTCATGGACTATCACTCTTGTGATGGAGGACGGGAGCGATGGCATCAGGTCCTGGAGTTTTTTTAAAATGTCAGCCATGGTGGCACCGGGGAAGCAGTGAGTGGTAGCATTAAAGAAACGGATGTTTCTGGTTATGGAGTCACCAATTATTAGTGTGGTTGGGGAGAAAAGAGCACGAGGAGATGCCGGTTGTGGGGTTCCAGAGCAGGACTGAGCAGAATCTGCTTCAACACTGCGTGCGGACTGAAGATGGAGTGTGTGAGCTGCCGAGTGTTGTGTTGGAGTAGCAGTAACAGACCTGAGAGAAGGGCTATCCAACGGTGCAGGGTAGAGACGGCCTCCGGAGCGTCTGAGCACAGCCTCCTTCAGGATCCTACGTCGGGAAGCGGAGGTTTTTGACCGGGATGACGGCCGGCGATCAGGTCCGGCGGCAGACCGGCGGCCCAGTGCAGGAGATGTAGCCGGTGGAGGAGATGCAACAGTATCGGGAGGCACTGTCCGCCGAAAGAGATCCGTATCAGGGAGACTCGAAGCCGCAGGTGCATCCGCTGGATGGACCGGAGTGTCGTTAGACAAGGCTGCATAGCGGTTGGAGAGGCCGATGGACGGAGGAGAGGCAGCCCCATCCGAGCCTCTCTTGCAGCCACGGACCACCACTTCAGCCCAGGTTGACTGATGCTTCGGAGTCGAGCAGGATGAAAGCCTGGGAAGGCTAGAGGGGTCCGAAAACACGGTGTCCTGGATGTTGGCGGTTGCGCTAAGAGAAACAATCTGTTTGGCTTGTACTGAAGCCACATCCATAAAGCCAGTCAGCAGGGAATCTTTCTCTTTGAGTTCCTCTGAAAGTCGTCGGATGTCTTCCATAAGGTCAGCAATCTTTTTGTTCGCTTTCTTAAGGAGTGTGCAGTCCTCATGGGGCAGAGTTATCTCGGCTAGCATAGTCACCGGAGCTTTGTTGCGATCAGTAGCGTTGATCGCGTTTTTACGGTCATCTAGTTTAAAATCCATGTCGGATGACTAAAATCCTTAACCCACGTAAAACTTAAATAAAGTTAAGTTAAATAAAAAGGATATAAAAAATGTAACGAAAAAGAGTGGATTAAAACTGGATAAGAGTCCGGTTTAAGACGGAGCTTCCGACAGGTGGCTACAGACGCCAACGAGTGCACTTCTAACCTGTATCAGCACTTAAAAAAACACCACAATGCCATGTACGATAGTTGCATGGCTAATAGGCCAAAAACCAGTGTGTCAAATAAGCCAGATACTACCCGACAGGGATTACTGACCTAAATGTTTGAAAGCATAACTCCATATGAACATAACGTTACTTCAAACGACATGTGGAAATGACTCATGAGTTCATCGCGGAAGATAATACATGCATCACCTTATTTCATCAAAACATATAGGCCTGGCTCACAGGAAAGAACAGTGTATGTTTAATCTATCTAATATTTTGTTGGTCATACTAAACACTTATTTATTACTTGTCTATTTTGTATAATACAGAAGATGAAGAGCTTAAAAAATAATTGCATATTAAATCACAATATTGGTAAATAAAATCACTATTAGATTATTTTCCAAAATGGTTCACCCCCAGTGAATAAACAGTGTTCACATGACCACCTCTGACTTCGACAAAGTATTTTTATAGCTGGGCTGTATTGGATTGCAGTTCACTGTACATGTGGAAAGTAGGGGTGTGCGATATGTATTGTCTACGATAATATCTTAATTGTTGTAACGATTTGTGAGCAGACATTATTGAGTAGGTTACGTCCCTCACTTTGCAAAAAACACCTTGTCTGCGCATTCACTGTGTCATGCATGCAGAACACGTGTGCTGGAGTTAAACAAGTCAAAAAATTTATGACTTGAAGTTAAAAATGAGTGAACAACCAATTTAATCATATAAAACACTGACACCACCAGCCTCGCAGTCTTCGCCGATTGAATCGCTAGATATGGATCAGCCTCACTGGCATGGAGGTGGTTTGGCTTTGATAGGACAGATGTTGCTCAAAAGATGTCTGCAAACTGTGCTGAAAATTGGTTGCCGTTATAGACCACAAACTAACCACCGCACAAAATATCAAGAACATCAAAAGCTTTGGGAGTCAGCTGTCCACGACAGACCAGAACCAGCACAGAAACACACCTACAAACACTGCTACACTGATTACACAGAGACGACTTCAGGTGATGCAGTAAGGGGTGAATCAACACCTTATGGTTTTATTATGTCACTCAGCTCAGAGAGCATAATGAGTTGTGGCCGGTGGTAAGGAAATACTGAAAAAGCATTTATACAAATATTTCTGAGGCAGGTGCAGTGCAAAAAAACTTTTTTAGTTCCAACCAGCACATTCAAACTATGGTGTGTAATGAACACTGCAACTTCTAGGGGCACTTGCTTTCGCTTTATACTTAGGGTTTGATTTATTAGACATGTCCACCTTTATACTAAACCAATTCACTTAGGCCTACGTGAATTAGCGACCTCCAGATACAGTAGCTGAAAATGACAGCATTTAGATGAAAAGTGCTTAAAAATGCATGGTGCTCAGAACACGGAACTCTGGGAGACGTCTTGATGAAGATTAGATCACATGTAATTACAATCAATCATTTGTGAGATCTAAGAGATCTATGAGATTCCAAAGACGTGTCTAAAAAGAACGTTAGTAGCTTCCTTAAGAGTCTTGGCTGCCTTTAGAAAACAAAATCAGTGTTGGAATGGAAACTATCCAGAACGGCCACCTTATACTGCTGAACTGCTGTAACAAGGCTCATTCTTCTACCTGTGACTCATGTTTAGTGGCTCCAGCTGAGGTCCATGTGACAGCACTAAAAGCATCATCAGTCCTTTCCTTCAGATAACAGTGTGGGAGCGATGGATTCTGGCTTGTCAACTTCCCTCAGGGCTGTAATTAGCACACATATCGTCTTTTTAACCTGGGAACAAACTGTGTGGCTTAGAAACACTGTACAGGAATGCACAACAGTAAGTGTGTGTGTGTGTTTCGTGTTTATGGATTGAGAGTTTCAGTTGTTTTCCTTTTATGCAATCAGCCTCTAGTGTTTCTTGTAATGTGGAAGAGTCAGACTGCTTTTCACTTCAATTTTATCTTTATAGTGTCAATTTTTAACAGAAGTTATCTCATTGCACTTTTCATATAGAACAGCTCTAGACTGTATTCTTTGTAATATTATTAACAGAGACCCAACAATTGTGACCCTAACCATGGGTCGTCAGTGCGCATATGTAGGCTCAGCGCGCTGAAGAGACTGAGCCCCAGCTTCACTGGTGTTGTGCCGAGTTGTCCTCACCTCGCGCCTCATTTATCACCGTTGATGAACCACGCAAAGAATGTTGTATCGTTTTTAAACAGTGCTTGAAATAGTCCCATGACGTGCATGCAGTTGTCGGCCACACGGCATGCATGCAAAACTCTGCACAAGACCGGTGAATGGCAGGCGCGAGAGAGAAACGGGTCAACAATAAGCCTCAATGTAGCTGGAAATGTGCAGTTTAAGTTACAGTGACTAATAGAGACTGATTAGAGATTAAAGCGGAGCTACCATGTGTAACCCCCTCCCCTGGCTCGCAATCGCCGTGCAAAAACACACATGATTCATCTATCAGTGTCAGTGGACTATAGTCAGGACTTGACCATTCTGATTGGACTATGTAAATCCTTAGTCGGGGGGCAGCCCTAATCGACTCCTTCATCCACTCCTCTAGCCCCACTGGATGAAAATGGAGGCTCTGCTCTTTATTTATCTGTTGCCATTGTAGGTAAGTTAATTCAGACAAAATGTGTGAATTGAGATATATTGTACATCATACATCATACGTGTATTGCAATTTCGCCTAAAAATATCGTAATATTCTATAAGGCCATGTCGCCCAGCCCTGCCTACAAATTTCTAATGATTTGTCAGTCACTGTTAATGCATCCATCTTTGGGGAGGAAGAGGGGGTCGTTGTCATACCTTTTTTATATGCAAGAATGTTTGTTGGTTCGCCTCTATGACACACAGTGTCCATAGTCTGATTAATTTACTTTATTATTTATAAAGCAGGACAGTTAACCTTAGTCTTGTTGTTCTTTGATAACCGCTAATAAATAAAATAGTTTGTATAGGGGAGAGTAAAAATGTACTTAGGGTGAAAAACATTAATGTTGAACCCTGCCTGCCATCTGGAAACTAATGTTTTATTAATGAATAAACCTAAATTAGAATCACTTTCTGTAATAATAAAAAGACTTTTAACATTTAACAGATCGACTCTATTGCACAAAACACACATCTCAGTAAAATGTGTGGATATATTACTTCATCCTCACCTCTGTATTTTGGTATTTTTGGTATTAAACAGAACTTTAGCTTGGTCTAACATTATCATCACTGGACTCTGCGTGACCTACAGTACCAAACGTTGCCCCCACACCCACATCTCAGTCTCTGTCAGTTCAGATACAGTCTTTCTCAAACCACCACCACCACTGCAGCTCGGGACAAAAGTAACCCCCCCCGTGCATACCAGTGATCTCTGCATGTGTGCTTGTGAATGCATTAGTGAACGTCAGGTCGTAAACATCGGTTCCGTGGCCGTGCATCGAGTGTTTGCTTACAAGACCACATCACATGGCAGGGCTGCCAAGAGTAAGTCCACATAGGATTGCCAGTGGTCTCCTTCCATTTGCCACTTCTCCATAGAGGAAGACTTTGGGGATTGGCCATCCTCATGGCAACTGATGTGACCCAGCCAGCCTGCCCTACTAACCACAGTACGGTGGGTGGTTTAGTTGAAAGTTGGTGCAACTTTTAGTAATTAGTAAGTTTGAATATATAGTAAGCTCTACATAAGAAGTTTTGTGTGTAAATTGTGTGATTTTAATCTTCTGAAAAGTGTGTTGTCTCTTCACCTTAAGTAACCTCCTTTCTTCAGCTTTCTATCTTTGCAACATTTGCTCAATGAAAAAAGTTAGAGGAACAACCACACACACACACCTAGATTTATCTTGTACACTAAACATGGAGCACTAAGCTCAAAGCCAAAGCACAGAACTGCTGCATCTTATTAGCTTATTTGTATAATGGAATGTGACAGCAGTCTTGAAGTTGACGTAAAACTGTGCTGGCACTTACTGAAGCAGAGTGTAGGGTATACAGCTGGTAGCAATACTTTTGGAGGGGACTGTGTGTGTAGTGTCTAATGTTGACATGCAGGCCGTCTTCAAATGTGTGTTTTGTCTGACAGCTATGCAGACATGATTTATACAATTAACACAACATCACAATACCAAAGTAAACATTAAAGCTGGGGTAGGAAATTTATTTCAGAAGCATGTTTTGTTTGTTGAAATGTTCTTTATATCCCAACAGCGATCAATAAATCAAATGCTCTGACACAAACATTGCTGTCCCAGGACTGTAAACAGCTAATCATTTCACAACATGCATAGAAATATTGTGTAGAAATCCATTAAATATTCCTCTGATGCCTGAAAGCAGAGGAAGAAGCACTTGAAAAGGTTAATCTTTTTGTAACAAATACACATTGTCTTTCTTTTGAAGCCATCTCATCATCATTTAAGCCCCCTGTCCTGTTCTAATTTTCCGTGCCACAGTCTCATATCATCTCAGGGTCATTCAGTCTACTCTTTTATTCTTTTTCATTCCATCTAGAAGAAAAATCCCTGGCCCTCTGAAAGCCCATCCTGTGCAGGCGGACTGGACTTGGCGGGACAGCAGGACCCCCTGGCTTCTGCGGCCATGTCTGATGGAGAGGTGCTGCCCCCCACAGTCCCCTTTACAAGGGGCTGTAAAGCCAGAGCAAGTCTACCTGTGGGGTGGTCGAGTGGTCAGACAAGAGAGAGGTTGCCTGGTACGTACACACACACACACACACACACACACACTGTAGCGTTAATACCGCTTATTTAAGGCAGCACCAAAAATATGTAGCATAGGCAAAAATACACTTGCACAAAAGAAAAGTGGAGGGATGACACTGAACACGGCTGTCAGAGATTATCAATATTTAAACTAAATAACACAATATAATTGGCACCAGCCTTAGAAAAGGGAAAATGAGGTCATGTAAAGCATGTTTGGGTGAAGTCTGTCCTTGAGTCCTAACAGAGCCTGTTTCATAACCCAGAGGCCTTGTGGACTACTACTTAAGGGAAGGTTTATTCTTTTATCAATCCAAGATACAAAATGTCATCAGCATGCACACTGATCACGCCACAGCTCAAATATACAGTTGAAACCTGAAGTTTACATACACTATATAAAAAGACACATGCTTTTTTCCTCACTGTCTGACATGAAATCAGACACTCATCACTTTTCCTGGTTAATGTCCAGTAGGATTACCAAAATTATTTATATTTGTTAAAAGCCAGAATAATGACTGAAGGATTTATTTAGACAATTTTTTATTACTTTGGTCAAAGTCAGAAGTTTACATACATTTCATTAGTATTTGGTACCATTGCCTTTAAACTGGATGACTTTGGTCAAATGTTTTGGATATCCTTCCACAAGCTTCTCACAATAGTTGGCAGCAATTTTGGCCTATTCCTCCTGACAGAACTGGTGTAACTGAGCCAAGTTTGTAGGCCGCCTTGCTCGCACACCTTTTCAGCTCTTCCCCTAAATTTTCAATAGGTTTGAGATCAGGGCTTTGTGATGGCCACTTTGTTATCCTTAAGCCACTTTGGAACCAGTTTGGCAGTATGCTTCCGGTTATTGTCCATTTGGAAGACCCATTTGCGCCCAAGCTTTAACTTCCTGGCTGATGTCTTGAGATGTTAGTATTTCCACATAATGGTCTTTCCTCATGATGCCATCTTTTGCGAAGTGCACCAGTCCCTCCTGCAGCAAATCAACCCCACAGCATGATGCTGCCACCCCCGTATTTCACAGTTGGGATGGTGTTCTCAGGCTTGCAAGCTTCCCCCTTATTCCTCCAAACGTAACGATGGTCATTATGGCCAAACGGTTCGATTTTAGTTTCGTCAGACCACAGGACATGTCTCCAAAAATGAAGGTCTTTGTCCCTGTGTGCATTTACAAACTGTAATATGGCTTTTTTTCTGTTTCTTTTGGAGTAATGGCTTCTTCCCGGCAGAGTGGCCTTTTAGTAGGGGGTGGGGAAAAAATCGACAGCATAGTATCGTGATATTTGCCATTGCAATACTGTATCGATACACGGACGCCAAGTATCGATATTTTAGTATATAAAATGCAGATGGGAGTTTTAAATTTTTGGTGCTAGAATAATAAAATCTATTGCTTTTTTAGTCCTCTAGAAAACTTAACAGGACCATATAGAGGACTGAAAAAGTGATATGAACAAACAGAGAAATGTGTCTTTTTAGATAAACAGATGTTGACAAAGTTTGACTTAGGGACCTAATTGGAAGTTGGAAAAAGGTAATAAATTGCAATATATCTCAATATATTTAAAATCGCAATAAAATCGAATCGCAACATAAATATCGTGATAATATCGTATCGTGGGGCCTCTGGTGATTCCCACCCCTACCTTTTAGCCTGTGGATAATGACAAACTCTTACCAGCTTCAGCCAGCATCTTCACAAGGTCTTTTGCTTTTGTTCTTGGGTTGATCTACACATTTTGGACCAAAGCACGTTCATCTCCTTCCCGAGCGGTATGATAGCTGGACATTCCCATGGTGTTTATACTTGCTTACAACAGATGAACGTGATTTCTTTTGACTTTCCCATGATGTTACACAAAGAAGCAGTGTGTTTCAGGTGTGCCTTAAAAAAACATCCACAGGTGTGTCTCTAATTAACATAATCAGAAGCATCATCCGGGCTTTCCAAAATTGTTTAAAGGCATAGTAATCTTAGTGTATGTAAACTTCTGACTTTGAACAAAGTAAAGAAAGTAAAAATAGTCTAAATAAATTCTTCTCTCATTATTCTGGCATTTAGCCAATATAAATAATTTTGGTAATCCTAATGGACCTAAAACAGGAAAAGTGATTGTCTGATTTCATGTCAGACGGTGAGAAAAAAAAGGATATGTGTATTTTATATAGTGTATGTAAACTTCTGGTTTCAACTGTACACATGTACAAGGCCATGACCTGCACAGTCTGACTACTACTACATAGAAAGCTGAGTTCAGGGCTGAGCCCGGCTCTGGTTCGGGTGCCCATTTTGGACTCAGCTAACACTGCTAAGTTAGCTGCACAGCTAGCTAATGGCAGCTGTCCGCAGTTATGACCTGATATTGATATGCTGCCCCGACAGGTGTAGTCTCAGTTCACATTGTACCTTTAAATCCTCACGTACGTCCCGAGCAGCCTGCTGACAATAGACCTTCCAGGGACTGTGATGTAAGAATGTTGAGTTTTTATTCACACTGCAGATGTGTTTAGTTAAAGATACTGTACTGCCTTAATTTCAACTCTTGGAGTCTACCAGGTGCATTAAGGTGTGTGGCATTGTTACTTAAGGGATGATGACATTATGTCATGCTTGCATACACTTACACAGTAGCTGCCTCTAACAATAACCCAGGGGTTAGACACGTAGTTTGGTTGTCAGATGTGGTGCATTCAGATTAATGGATGTTCTCCTGTCAGAGACTAAAGCCCTCCCTGCCTGTGTGTGGTGTCTCAGGTGTGTTATACCTGCAGTACGGGGAGGAGACGAAGCAGGTCAGGATGCCTGCTGAGATCAGCAGTCAGGACGCTCTGCAGGCTCTGTTTGTCACTGCCTTCCCCCATCAGCTCACCATAAAGATGCTGCAGTCTCCCAACATGGCCATCTACATCAAAGACACCAGCCGCAACGTCTACTACCACCTGGAGGACATCAGGTGAGGGCCTGTTGATGCAGTAATTAGTCATTAACGTGCGTACTAAAAAACACCAACTTGTGTGCCTCCTAAATTACTGTGATACAGAAAAGGGTGATTCTGAAATGATGTACACGACCATTCCCTGCTCTCCTTTCTACCCATTCATAATGTCAAGATATACGTTCATAGTTATGTTCAGTTCAGAAGTAAGCTGGCAGGTTCAGTTACTAACTAATATCAGATAGATTTTAGAAATATGAATAAAGTTGTAAATATTACATTATTAAATAGATGAATGGAATCAGGGACCAATAACCAACAGTCTCAACTGTGAAGAGTGAATCTGAGCACTGACCGTGGTTTATTTCAATCTACAATATGATGAACAAAGCATGACACCAATCATGTACACCAATCCATCCATCCATCGTCAACCGCTTATCCTGCATATTTTTTTGAAACTCCACAAAGATTTCAACTTGTCACTAAATCCATTCCAGAATTTAAAAAAATCTCCCAGAATTTAAAATATCTATCCCAAAACACTTGTGTATTTTTCACTCACCTACATGTTTAAAATATGCACAATCCACTTAAACAGTACTTTCCTTCTAGTTTTTAATTAATTATTCTAGTTATTTATTTTTTTTAATACAAACAGGAACACTTTAATTCCTAACTTGAAAAAGTATTTTGATTTTACACAATATCTAAAAATGTTAATGTGCATGCAGGTGAAATAATTAGTCTGCAGATTCCCAGAAACCCTCTTTATTTATTATTCTAATAGCTCTTTTTTGAAGTTAAATTATAGGGTCCATATTTGTTTTAAATGCATTTCCCCAAACCTGTGATCGGGGGAAGAGCTACCTGTGCTGTGAATCAACAGATAGCAGATATGTACAGCGAGCTAACCTTGACACCCAGCTGTATTCTAACGTTAACATATCTATCCTTATTAGCTAGGCTCCTTACATGCTTGCTTAGAACTTATTTGAAGTTGGGTCTCTGACATTGACAGCGTTGTGTTTAGAACAAATACACTAACTTCTTAGAGTTAACTTCAGTGCTTTAGTTTTTCTATACCTGTACACACGGCTCTGTTTCAGTGTGTTTGTGAGAGAGAGAGGGAGTGAGTAAGCAGATTTACTGACAGTCTGTTGATATTGAGGCTTGTCATGTCGCCACAAATAAATTAATGAATGGGAAACACAGATTCTCAGATGTTTTTATTCATCTTAGTTCTGATAGTGAGTTAGTTACAATCTCCTTAATATAGGCACATGAAAACCCAGTTTTCACCCTGATTATCCCTTCAATCGTTGATAGGAGATCCAATTGCCAATCGGAATAAGCCTAGTGTACACTGCTCATCAGAAATAAACATTCACAGACCTTATTGCATTGATAAAAAAATGACTTGCTTTTGAAATTACGGTAGTAGTACATCAGAGTAATTTCCAGGAGACAGCATGATTTAGAAAGTCTCAGCAGCCATTAAAGAAACAGAGGAGGGACAGGCAGTGTTAAGTCACTGACTCCAATTTGCAAAGCCATTGTGATGAAGATCCACGTCACATATTAATGATTGTATCTTAAACATCATGAACAAAATACTAATTCCCTCAAAATAAGAATTTACAACAGTAACAAGTATATTTTTTTGGTCTTGCACATCTCATCCATCTGATCACTCAATTGGTTTTTTTTACTTTTCTTGTAAATCTTAAATATTCTTTTGCACGAATGTTGTTGTGTGAATGGTGATTCTGCATATAATAAAGTGTCCGAGACATTTTGTCCATTTGTTAACGCACATTCAGCGGTCACTGTGTGTTCTGTGTGCTTCTAGAAACATCACATCCCACTCCTGTCTCAAGGTTTATCATAAAGACCCAACACATGTGTTCAAACGCTATGCCAGGCCTGCCAACACAGAGGTGAGTCAGCCAAAACACCCTCCATATTTTTCATTGTATCCTACAGTGTTATGAATCAACTGTTTCCAGTTTCAGACATGACTAATAATTCAGTTCGATTTTATTTATATGGCGCCAATTCATAACAGAAGTGATGTCTTTGCACTAGGAATGCAAGACTAAATGGTAAATGGCTTGAAAATATGTAAATATTAAATATAAATCATAAATATTCATTGTATTGTATTTCTATAGTATTATGTAGATGTGAAGATAGCTTACTTGTTGGACTGAGCAAAACAGCCACCCTAAGTGGGATTTCCTTACTATCGGCTGCTCCCCCTACAATAAGATGTCGCCCCGTGTGGGTTAGGGTTAATCACTCCATGCTCAACGCTGGAACTCCCCAGGGCTGTGTGCTATGCCCCCTTCTGGTTAAGCTGTACACCCAAGACTACAACTCCCAACATGGAGAGAACTCTATTGTGAAGTTTGCGGACGACAACACCATCACTGGCTGGATTTCAAACAACGATGATAATTTATATTGGGAGGAAATTGATCTTTGATGGAATCCAGGAGATCTTGCAGAGTGGTCTGCAGAGAACAACCAACTGCTCAATGTCAGCAAAACCAAGAAAATAAAGACACACACTCCTGTCTGCATCAGTGGAGCTGAGGTGGAGCAGGTGAACAGTTTCAGGTTCCTGGGTATCAGAAAACCTGACATGGTCGTCTCACATCTCCACGCTGGTGAAGAAAGCTCAGAAACGACTATTTTTCTTGAGGAAGCTTAAGAAGGCCAAATTCCCACACCAAGTTCTTGTCAGCATTTACAGAGGAGCAATAGAAAGCATCCTGAATGGAAACACCACAAACTGGCATGGGATGTGCACGGCCCAGGACCAGAGGACTGGGTGATTAAACTGCTCAGAAGATCATTGATACCCATCTCCCGAGCATCAGTGATATCAGTGAGGTGAGGTGTCTACGCAGAGCCCAAAGGATACTAAAGACAGTTTCTACTGCCACACTACCAGACTGCAGAGCAGCCTTTTCCCCCAGGCTTTTTTTATCCCTGTGTCAGCACCCCTCCTGCGTCTACAGTGTTCTCGTTGAACTGACAGCCTTTGATTCAACTGCAGACAGGGCAAAACCATCTGTTGGGACGTTAAACCTTAAACCTAAGCTATTGGTGCTGGAATTAATGACAGAAGTGGCAGAATCACATACTGTATAATGATTTCACATCACAAATCATCGGATGTACTTTTGTAAAACGCCATCTTTGATGTCCAAGACTGATACACTACTTTGGCCCTGTCGTTAACCAGCAGGCACAGTTTTTCTCTTTTGACTTTGTTTTGCTTCTACAGTTACTGTATACCGCAAGGAAACATAAAGCCAGTTCTCGCAAATGTCCAGGTCTTTGTTACTGACATCTGAAGATAAACACTCCGTGTGATGTTCATAAGCCTCCTGAGGTCCTGTCCTGCTGATAGAGATCACAGGACAGACTAACACACACTATCATCCACAAACACACACACACACACTAAAAAACATGAAAGGCACAGTGTTTTCTGTGTATTGAGGACTATCACATACTGAAAATCCACTGAATATACAGTTTGACTTGGTGTGGTGAAACACCAAAGCAAAGACTTATGAAAGTACAGATAAACACGTTTTCCTCTCACACACTTCATTATCTTTATATTGTCATTATATACAAAAATGTCAGTGCCAGGGGAATTTACAAATGAAAATCTAAAATACATTTTTTCACTTCACTGTTTTGACATCACTCATCTTTCTGAGTCTTGGTCTTGTCTCTTCATCCATTTTAAAGTGAGAAATGTTCATGAGCAAACAGCAGAGGGATGTATTTGTGCAGACATTTAAACTTCTGAGGCCACTTACATGGTTTTAAATATTTAACTGCTAGCTAGTTGTGAGTGTTGGCTGTCAGTCCAAGTGGTTGGTAGTTCAGACAATAGCTTTTCTATGGTATTAAAAAGCAACCAGAGGGAGAACCTCACCTGCACTTGGGCATCAATAGTGTTGTTGAGTAAGAGAACCACAGAGTGCTGCTGATAATAGAATGTGTCAAAATAATAAGTGGCTTTGGACCTCCAGCATGTAACTCCCCAAATAACCATAGACTGTCATTTTATGTTTCTAGATTAAAGAAAAGAGATACCATTTGTTAATAGGTGTATTTTTGAATTTTGGAAAGAGCCAGGCTCACTGTTTCCTTCTGTTTCCACCATTTATTCTAAGCTAGGCTAACCATGTCCTCAAACAAGTCCAACAACATGTTTTGCAGGTTGTTTATCCATGCCTCCCAAAATGACACATGAGAAACAGTTAGGATTAGGTTGGCTAGGATTAGGCAACAATAACTAATTGGTTAGGTTTAGGAAAATGTTGTGATTTGGGAAGTATGGCATCTTACTTTTGGAAACAAATAAGTGTATTTCCCAAAATATTGAACTGTTCTTCAATAATACACAACTCAGAAGAATAGGGAAAAACATATTTATTTATATACAAAGTGACCATATTTGAAAGTAGAAGGTTTTCAACTGACAGAAACAATATGCAGATGATGTAAATAGGATGTTCTCTGGAGTGGCATATGGAATGTGACAAGAACAAGACAGATGGCATGAATACATATTAGCCAAGGAGTCTTAAATAGACCAGTATTAGGTAAACAACAGGAGATTGTTAGTATAGGTTATATTCCCCCTGAGTGTACTGCTGTGGCTCTGCACTGCACATGACCTCTCTGAACAGAGAGTGGGCGGATGTCTGACTGTGTAGCAGTGATGAGGAAAGACAGGTTCAACAAGGCCACAGTAAACATGTTGTGCCCCATAAATGATGCAGTCACCTCGGGCCAATCAGCAACAAATATGTCACCTTGTTTTGACCCATAATTATAGCATCTCCTGGACAAGTGAGTCATGTTGCAAATGTGGCAGCACAGCACAGAGATGCAGCATTTCCTCTCAGCTTCAGTATTCTGAGAACACCCACTCAGTGCTGTTGTCTGAGAATCACAGATACTGTGTCACTGTAGGCAACTACCCTGCTAGAGATGCCTCTTTAATGTAACAGATAATCAAATATGATGGCCGTTATCCTCTTCCTCCGTTGTTTTTAACAATTATGAAAAGGTTGCACGGAACAAGCCCTTTTACTAACATGCAGTCCATATGTCGTGTTTCATTAAGGCATCTTGACAAAGTCCATGCTTCATGTTGTCTGAACTGTCCTGATAACATGCCGCTACTTTCTATCCATGAGTTTGGGATGTGTTGCCAATTACTGGGATTATTTTTGTCAGTGAGGGGGTCTGATTCTGTCGGAAAACCGAGACACTGTTATGCTCCCACTTGTCACATATAGGATATTGACCCAGATGTGCCTCCTTCACTGTCCACTGCCTTCTCTGCTATTCACACACTATAATAGTATGGCGTGACCTACAGACAGTCCAGTTAGTCTGTGGAATGTCTCTGTTCATTTCCCCATGTTATTTCCCATATATTTCTAAATTCTTGAAGACAGAATTGATAAACTCCTGCACATAACTTTATTTATTTAGATATCCAAAGATTAAAATGAGTGATAGGTTGAGTGTAAGAGTTCAGTTCAGTTATGGTTTCTCTGCAGTTCAAACCTGATCAAGTCTTCTCAATGTTTCACTCCCTGCAGGGAGTTTCACATCTGAGTCAGCCACAGATGCTCATTGAAAAGGAATCGCTTATTAAATTGTCTCGCAGAGGAGCAAGTTCATAACACACTGGTTATTTTAGCTTTTCTGCACAGTAAATACAGTTAATTGTATTTACGCATTAATTAATTAACGGCGACAATTTTTTTATATCAAGTTAACGCAGTTTTTATTATTACGCTGTTATTATGAAAGTCCGTTTCTCACTGGCTCTGAATACACATCCAGAACCATGGGTCACGGAGAGGTGGGATGTTGATCAGCCTGCAAATCAGCCACTCAAACAAGCAGTGGAGGGAGGCTTCAGCAGACTACGCTGCAGTGTGAGGGAGGAGATAAAAACAAGCTATCAAACGCCACAGCCAAGTGGATAGCTCCACACTGCATGCTGGTTAGTACTGGGGAAGATGTCGGTCTTAGGAACGTTCTTAAAATCACAATGTGCTTGGCCCTGCGGGGTCGCTCTGCGCTCCGGTGAACAGGATACAAATGCTCCGCGAGTAAACAGCAGGCGCTCTATGGAGAATAGCCATGGCAACGGCTTCTGTGCGCTATACAGCTGTAACCTATTTAACATTGTAAAGAAAGGTGAAATTAGTTTAGTAGAGTGTCCAAAATCTTAGAAACTTTCTCAATAGAAAAACAAGATTTTTATAAATACCTGCAGTTGAGAACTTATTATAATAAAAACATCAACAGGGAAAACACTAGAGAACCCAGTAAACCAATTATTCATAAATGCATACAAATCTGAAACTAAAAGAGGGAATATCTCCCAGTTGTGCCTTCTCAACCTCAAAGCCAAGTCAACAAAATATAAAGATCATATGAGATAAAGAAGGAGAACAGACAGTCACAGACACAGAAGTATGTCAAAATATTTTTTTGTCTCAATGGAAAATCACAAAGGTTATATTCAGTCTGCAGGCCTTAATGCTCAATTACGATTTTTTCCCAGATCCAATTTTTTCACATTAATGTTTAAATTAATGTTTAAATGTGGCCCATATAGTGCAGAAGAATACAATGACGTCACACGCAGCACGCTGTCGTGCAGAAGCTAACAGAGGTTAGCTCCCGTTAGCTCCCGTTAGCTCATACTTGCTCAACCTCCCAATTTTCTCCCAAGATTCCCGTTTTTCATTGTCCTCTCAGGGGTCACATTTCTCCTGAATTATGACAAGTGTTCAAGTCACACATGATTTTTTGTCACTCCACTGATGAAATCACATTATGATGACCCTGCAGATTGTTTGTGTGTAATCTTAGTTCTGATAGTGAGTTAGGTAGAATCACCTTAATATAGGCACATGAAAACTCAGTCGCTGATTATCCCTTCATTCGTCGATAGGGCGATCCAATTGCCAATCGGAACAAGCCTAGTGTACACTGCTGCATACATAGTGGGGTTGCAACAGCATGAGCTTTTCATGGTATGATAACTGTCATATCACGGAAAATATCACGGTTTCTTTAATATCACGGTTTTGAACAAATGCTTTGTTAAATACTTGATCAGCTCACATTTATTTATCATCATTTACCATTACTTCTTTTAGGCAGAATAAGTTAAATGCTATAGTTAAACTATTCACTAACATTGGCCCTCTTCCACTGATAAACATGGCACTATCTAGCTGTGTGGCTAATCTAATTTAGTAACGGGCAGCGTTAGCTGCTGTAAGCTATGTAAGAGAATATTTAGAAGTGATGAACTAGGGAGAAATGATAGTTTACTAGAACTGCCACACTGTTTCTGCTGGACCCTGGTCAGCTGATTGTTTTGTTCTATGGTGGATTTGTGGCGCTGTTTTCAACAGGGGAGTAGCAGAGCGCCCTCTGGTGGGCTACCTATGCAACACTCATGACATGATTGAAGGATCTCTCTCTCTCTGTTTCATTAATTCGCTCTTATAAACCCACGAAAACGATTTAAATGCAATTGGCTCATATCGGCTGATAACATTGGCTGGACAATAAATTGGTCAGGCTATAGTAAAAAGGCAACCTTTTGAAAATAAATAAAGATGCCCAGGTGCAGGTGAGATTCTCTGTCCGCTTGCTTTTTTAATACCATAGAAAAGCAAATGTACTTTGTATGTTTCTGTCAATCTTCATTTCATGGTATACCATGACACCGATATACCACTGCTACGGTCATGTAATCAGTCCTCATGTAATGATGTCAACACAGTATCGTTTCCAGCATAATATGTCATATGTACGATTTAATTTCTAAAAATACTTAAGTAATGTTTACTATTGAGAGCTGAGAACTTTGATGGTACAGCAGCCTCTGTTAGAGCTTTTCTTGCTGTTGGACTTGGTTGGAGTCTCAGAGAGTTTGCGTGCTGAGAGAGGAGATACTGCCTGAAAGCTGAAAGCCAGTCGGGTCTGAGTCATAGTTGGATGAAGATTTTGTTGTTGCGGGGAATTTGTGTCAACCTAATTTGTGCTGGAACAATCATATGATTGACAGCCTGCTCTCCTTGTGGAACTGGTCTGGACGTTGCACTGCAGGGTTTATTTGTTGGATTTTCAAACTCCCGGCGGTTTATGTCTTACGACACGTCGGCTCTGTGTAAGTTTAGAGTTCTCCGCCCCTTCGAAATAAAGAGATGGATTTGAATGGTGTCACCCACTCAGTCGTAAGGGCTGCTGTGCACCTCTCATCTGAACAGCTACAGGATTATTGACTGTGTTCATGCAAGGTAAGTCACAAACAGCACAAAATATATTACATTTACAAAGCTGTAGTTGGTGTAGTGGAATACAGCAGAAACGGATCAGTATGCAACAAAAACAAAATCCTCATGGTACATGCGGTTACATGTTACAGGTTACATGCAGGTTTAGAACCTCTATAATGAGTGCCAACTGAATCTGTGTGCTAAACCTTCAGGTACTGAAAATGATTGGCACCAACTCTGATCAGACTGATTTAAATCATCATCTTTTTAATTTCATATTGTACGGTGTTTATTTATTTTACAGCTGGTAGATCGGTGATTCAGCCTGAGACTTACATTTACATTTTAGAAAAGCTTGTTGCATTTAAGAATCATCCATTATTATTTCCATATTACTTATACTCATGAACCACATTAGGACCAATGACATTGCACACGTGCAGTAGAGGATTACAGTCCAATAGAAAGATGGAGGATTCTATGCTATTACATGTTTTCACTTTCCATGTTCCATTTTCCATGGCTTAAAGTGCTATTAGTGGTAATATAGCCAGAAACAATGAAGTTGTATCTAACCCTGTAGGTCAGGCTTTGCTGTAAGTGTAGAAAACCGCAAAGGGGGCACAGTTGTCCAAGTCCTTTATGTTCTTTTCATAAAGTAGATTTTACAACTATGATGACGGTGCAGTGCTTTGTGCCTTGACATGGCATATCATTTGTAAACTATGACTGTGTGTGTTATTCATATGCATTAATATTATTAATGCTAACAGGCACTAAATGTAGTCCATCAAATAAGCAACAGTCTAACCATCAAAGAAACTGCAGCAGCTCTCTGCTAATTCCGTAGGCAGCAGTAAAAATATCCACAAGCTAACAGGCTAACATGAACCAAGTATACTGGCTGACTCTGGTGCATTAACCAATCTGGCAAGCCCAGAATCCCTTAAATAGTCTCTTCAGTATTATTTAGCGTACAGGCTGCAGTTCACCAGAAAAACGTCAGTATAGGATGTTTGTAGGACGGGGTGGTTGAATGGGTCAAACCCCAGAATTACACTCAGGAATGGCGTTCGAGTCCCATGTGAAACCAAGTAAATGTTGAGTTATTTTGAGTTGAGCTGAGTCAGGTCAAGTTGAGCATATGGGTTTGTAGTACTGAATGGTCTCAGCGGTAACACATACAGCTACAGTAAGCCCTGATGGGAAGCCATGCATCTGTCAGTCACCATCAGCACTGCTTAAAGAGGTGGTATTCTGCTCATTTTCAGGTTCAAAATCTTAATTAGGGGTTGTACCAGAACAGGTTTACATGGTTTAATTTTCAAAAAACACCATATTTTTCTCATACTGCACATTACTGCAGTTCCTCTTTTCACCCTGTGTGTTGTACGCTCCGCTCTTGAGCTACAGAGTGATGCATCTTACTTACAAAATCTTTGTTGGGAGTTGCACATGCGCAGTTCCCAGGTAAGGACTGCTAGCCAATCAGAAGCAGAGAAGGGCGGATCGTAAGAAACAAGGTAGTGTGATTTCACTGAAACCGCCCCCCCAGTGGTTTGTTAGTTTTTTTTTGAAATAAAAAACTGTTCCAAATTATTATGCCCAACAGTTTTTGTAGGTTGTAAATAACTGAAAATGGTCATTTGTTGAACTTGCAGCATTAGGAGGTCATACTTACTGAAATCAAAAGCTATTTCAATCAAACACATCTTAACAGGGCAAGTTACATGTTAACATAGGACCCCTTCTTTGATATCACCTTCACAATTCTTGCATCCATTGAAATTGTGAGTTTATGGAGAGTTTCTGCTTGAATTTCTTTGCAGGATGTCAGAATACCCCTCCCCTGCTGTTTTGATGCTGCCTCCCACTCTCATGGATCTTTTGCTTGAGGATGCTCCAAAGGTTCTCAATAGGGTTGAGGTGAGGGGAGGATGGGGGCCACACCATAAGTTCCCCTGTTATGCCCTTAGCAGCCAATGACATAGAGGTATTGTTTGCAGCAGGAGATGGTGCATTGAAGATGATTTTGCTACAGAAGGTGCAGAAAGTGGTCAGTCAGAAACTCTATATACTTTGCCCAGTCATTTTCACAGTTTCAGGAACCCTAAAGGGGACTACCAGCTCTCTCCCCATGATTCCAGCCCAAAACATGACTCTGCCACCTCCTTGCTGACATCACAGCCTTATTTGGACATGGTGGCCATCCACCAACCATCCACTACTCCATCCTTCTGGACCATCCAGGGTTGCGTGGCGCTCACCAGTAAACAAGACTGTTTTTGATCTCAATATTAACCAAAATAATTAGCAGCCCTACATGAACATTTAATTTAATTCATGAAATTATAGAAAATTTGTTGTGTGTAACTGCTTCATTCAATAAATTCTTTTTATTTTTAACTTGAAAAAACTAAATTTGGTGAAGAGCGTATTATGACTTTTTAGGACTCGAAACTAAAAGTTTAGGACTTGAGACTCGACTTGGGACTTGTTTTTCTTGACTTCAGACTTGACTCGGACCTGTCGTTATGGTTGGTCTGGACTTGGGACTCGACTTGGGACTTGAGTGCTTAGACTTGAGACTTACTTGTGACCTGTAAAACTAAGACTTGGTCCCACCTCTGTCGCATAGACTCTTGCAGTGTTCTCTTCACTATCACATGCAATGAAGACAGACTGACATGTTTGTGTATGTGTGTGACTTTCCATCTGTTTGTTGACTGAGGAGAATTGCTGTTTTAAATGCAATTAGCTCACATTGGCTGATAACATTGGCTGGACAATAAATTGGTCAGGCTATAGTTTTTACTATAGCCTGACCAATCAAAAGGTTGCCTTTTTAGGCAACCTTTTGAAAATAAATAAAAAGATGTCCAGGTGCAGGTGAGATTCTCCGTCCGCTTGCTTTTTTAATACTGTAGAAAAGCAAATGTACTTTGTATGTTTCTGTCAATCTTTATATCGTGGTATACCATAAAACCAATATACCACTGCTACCCTCATGTAAGCAGTCATCATGTAATGATGTCAACACAGTATCGTTTTTAATTTCTAAAAATACTTAAGTAATGTTTACTGTTGGACTCGACTTGGGACTTGAGTGCTGTTTTGCATGCTTCTGACCCATTAGTCACATTTTAAAGCTCTGGGTTTGGTTTCTTTGTGTGTTGTGACAGGCTAGTTAGACAAGTGACTGATGATGGAAACATAACATCAAAACATGTAGTTATCAACTACTCATTAATTGAACATGTGCATGCCTGCTGCAGGTTGTGTATCAGTGACCTACATATTATTTTCTGATAGAAGAAATAGTAGGCAGTACACCATACATAAGAATGATACCGCTGTATTCTGGCGTCTCAACTCGACCAAGTGAATAATGAATGGATTCATGAATTAGGACCTCTGAGTAAGAGGCAGAGGGGATAATAGAGGCTCTGATTGACACAATCTTATCTTTATAATAAGATAAAAACAATTCACAATCATTAGGACCACACCACATGCTGTATGTGAGCAGCTAACATTTCTGAGCCCAGTTTGTTTGGGTGAAGTCTGTCTCTCTTAAAAAGAAACATTCTTTATTAAATATTCAAATTATCGACATAACACACACCGTGAGCCCTGCAAACGGACTGGAGCCAGTCATGGAGGCCAAGGAGTTGACTGAAGCGGCCAGCACCGCGACCAACTGTGGGAATGGGACCCGAGATAAAAACAGACTTCCTACACTGCTTTAAAAAGTTAAAAAGACAGTTAAAATCTGATTTGGTCAGCTCAGACCGTGAAGAGATGTATCATTTGGCTTTGGTGGCACCAGGGAAGCAGTGAGTGGTAGCGTTAAAGAAATGAATGTTCCTGTAATGGAGTCACCAACTATTAGTGTGGTTGGGGAGAAAAGGGGACGAGGAGATGCCGGTTGTGGGGTTTCGGAGCAGGACAGTGCAGAATTTGCTTTCACACTGTGCCCGTACAGATAGCTATTCACTTTTGGTTTTCTGTGTCTGTTAATGAGTTAGGAGGGCCTAACCTTAGTTCAAGCAAAAAAATGCCAGTTAATGCAGATATGAAGAATGAAGTTTCCAACAACCAAATGAAGGTTTCTTTCCTGGTTTAACTGATCAACATTTTAGCTGTTCTTTCAAAAAAATCTTCCAATCAACAGCTGCTTTTAAAGTGTACTCAGCCATGTAACTACTCCATCATTTCCTGTGTATTTTTTCTACCACAAGAACTGCCACATTACATAGTGTCATGCTGATATATTATTACTGTTTTATTGAGAATATCCATGTATCTTAGAAGTTCTAAATTGATTCTGAACTTCCACCTGATGTCTTTGAAGACTGTGTTGAAGTCGGTTGAGTTTCAGTAGTACATGTAGAGGCTAGACATGCTTCAGTTTAAGTCTAAGCCTGATATGTAAAACTGGCTTGGTGGGACCACCCAGACACAAGTTCAGGCCTGCTTCCAGGGAACGTGCAAAAAATATTCTAGGAAAGGAAAGAAAGAATATCACAGCATGTTGACAGAACGGGGATTAACTAGTACTTGAATAATAACACAAACAGATAATGAAAGCATGAATTTGAAGGAAGGAGCAGAGAGAAGCATCAGTTCGCAGTGATGTTTACACACAGTAGTAGCAGCACTGTGGCTATTCCTAGATCAGCCTGGCAGTCAGAGCCTGGAACCAGCTGTGGCTGCTTCATACTTAAACAGGCAGCACAGGAGCCACTTTTCCTCACTGTTGGCAGTTAAAGCCAGCAGTGTGAGGTCAATCTGATTTTACTGGCTTCATGAGAGCATGTTGACGCTTGGAGGTCTTCCCACGGTGCCGGCACAGCTTTCACACACACACCTGCATGTCTACGCAGGGTTTCTCTGTAAAAGCAGGTTTTCCTGCAATGGGTTTGTTTTTGTCAGACCATCCAGCCTTTCTTATGCACGCCTGGCAGATGTCATATTGAAACAAGCTTTTCCTGTTCATAGAGAAGACTGATAAGTGCAGCATTAAAATGGAGGGTGTACTGGAAATTAAAGTAGTTCCAATAAAAAGAACGATAAGTACTTGAGTATTCAAATATTGTCAAAGCCAATCCGCGCATTTTACCAATTCAGCTGCTGACGACAAATTATTAGGCTGCAATATCAACCAGAGCATTCAGCACTGACCTGCTGTGTTTTATGTTGTAATAATAGTGCAAATTATATATATGGCACATGCCATTCCAATAGTAGAGTCCTGTGATGACAGCTGGATGAGATAAATGTTACTGTGTTATTTCTTACCACTGTAAAAAAAAAAATGCCTGTGAAATTTTTGTGCCTGTATACTAATACACAGTAACATATTGTGTGTTTCAATTTAATACCATAGATACTCACAGTAACCAACAGTGTGCTGTAGATAATCACAGTAACCAATAATGTACTGTAGATAAAACATGGATGAACCTAAACTTCCTCAGCCTAAACGGAGACAAGACATAGATCATGATTGTTGAACTGCTTGATGTAGATTCTCTCGGCCCTTTGAGTCTGTTATTATTCCTGGCAATTTTAATATCACTATATATCGTATACTGTATGTTATAATGTTTTATTGCTGTACTTTTACTGTGTAAGTAGTGTCTTGTTGTATTTTAACCTGTGAAGCACCTTGGTCAACCTTGGTTGTTTTAAGTGTAAAATTGATATTGATATATTGAATCACAGTAATGATCATTGTTCTGTAGATAATCACAGCAACCAACAATGGACTGTAGATAATCACAGTACAGTCTTCTTGGGCGGCTTTCAAATTCAGAGCTGTGCAACGGAGTGATTTTATGGTGGTGCAACAGTCGAGATCCAGAGAGAAATATTGCTGGAGGAAGAGTATTTTTCACAATGAGGCCATTTTTGCGACGTGAAGGAGTGGAGCAGTACTGCACACCATTTCATGTAAGTGTTTAATAGACACAATGCCTTCTCTTTACTAACCAACTTAATGTTAGTCAGTTCATTAAATAAACAGTAACCAAAGATTTACAGAATGTTATTAGGCCCTGATCACACAGAAAGCGTTTTGCAGGTTTCAAAACTAGAGGTGCTTTTTGGTTGAATTTGGAAAAGAGCAGTGCGGGTTTTTTTAAATGTCGCTAGGCAACCACCGAATCAGCTGTCCTGTCAGTGTAATCAAAGACTATAGCGCCAGTGCTCTGTAATCTTTGGTCTGCTGCTAAGTAATAACTGTCAAATTAGCAGAATCACAACTCACAGATCTGTGTCTTTTGTTGCTAAAAACATTTTACAACACAAAAATAGTTACGGAGGGCGCTTGATGTGGCATTGTTTGAGGGAGAGAGGTGTAAAAACACGCAGGAGACTTGTGTCTGTGGGAACATGAGACCCTCAGAAAGACAGTCTCCTGACAATCAATTCAATTCAGCTTTATTCGCATAAATGTACAACAACAATATTGCCAAGGCTACGAACAAATTACAAAAGAACAATTAATTTCATACATTTCATTAAATAATCAATCCAAGACAATCCAAGCAATTGTAAACTTCCGTCAACACAACTGTCTCTCCATTCATTTGAGTGGACAATGGAGAAAACGATTAAAAAGGCGCCTCTGCAAAAAATGCATTCTGTCTGATTGGGGCCTTACAAGCTAAGATTGATAGAAATGTTAACATACCTTATCAAAAATCTTACACATGTAAGGTTTGTCTTCTGTTAAAAATCAAAGAAATCTTGCAAACATTAGATTTCAGAGTGGACATGCTGCTGTCTTGTTTGCCAGTGTCTATGTGTTAAATATTGAGTATCAGTTGGAAGCAGCCACAACATTGGAGTTTGTTCAAAAATAGGTAAAGAAAAAACATGAACATTTCTTACAGGTGAAATAATATTAATTTGTGTCCCAAGATGAAAACACAAGTGGAGTAGAACATACATCCATCATGGACATTTGTCTGCTGTAACCCTATGGCTTTAACACGTCACAGGAATTAAGATCTAGACTATGCTGGCAAGAGTCTATAAGGGATTTTAAGTGACACTTTTTTTCACACGATTTTGTTATTAAAGTTCACATTATTTTAGTTGATTCTAATCTTGGCATACAATGTTAGACCTAGCCTTATCAAATAAGAGTTAGATCTTGCTATAAACGTGTTTGCCTGCCCTGAGTGGACTCCTGTTAACCCAATGTGCTCCTCCAACCGAATAGGTGATTCTAAATGTTAACTTCCATTTTCACTTCTAATAGGTTCCTGGTCAGGATTAATCCTGACTCCAGCAAATGCAGTGCCAAGGTCCACACAAGCTGGAAAGCTGGAGGAACTGTTAGGCAGAAGATCTCATACTTGAACCCATGCATCATCAGGGACTTCACAGAGTTTGATTGGCAAAATAACTAGATGGAGGTGATGATGTGATAATAATGTGTTCCTGAAAGAAATTAGTCCAAGTTTTGAGACCTTAGTCTCAGTAATATCTTTTCAAACTGCTTTCACTGTGTCCCTGATACTATGGATGATCCATCCAGAACACACCTGAGATAGTGTTCATTGGAACTACTTTTCACTGAAGAAATGGTCTTTATACAAATCTTTGACAGTGAAGTGTTAATTTTCAAAATTCTGTCGGTGGAGTTGAGCAAGAGAAGAGGGTAAAAAATCACTCTTAAAAGGACATTATGTTGACAGTATTTAATCCTACAAGCAGTACGTACAAACTGCACAGCATGGGAATAATTTATGGTAGGTAGTAATGACCACTGTAGTAATAACCACTGAGTACTCATGGATGTTATCGGTACTGCCAGCAGTATTGAAGAAATTAGGACAGTCGTCTGTGATGGATTTTTGCTATTCCCAATCCTGAGGAGAGATCCGAGTCTCTCTGTCGGAAAACCTGTCCTGTGCAAGGATCAGGGCTGTAGCTCCCATTTCCTGTCTCTCACACAGAGTGGTGATGGAGGAGAGAGCCAAATGTACAAATGTCTGGTTGTACTTCTCCAGAATCACTGCAGACAATGCTTGTTGCCACAAGTGAAACGGATCTTTTGCATGTAAAGGTAGTTTTTGACTACCTAGCTCGTACTTCATCTCCAGTTTTCCCCTCCTAAATGTATATATTTTTATGTAAAATTTTTTCTCCTAAAAAGGTAACAAATATAACTGATAACAGATTTATTAAAGTACCAAATCAATAAACAGTATCATTAAGAGTAGTAGCACCTTTAAACGCTTAACTATACTCATGCCTAATAAACTGGAGAGGGCTAACTGTAACCAAAAAACTTTTTGAAATGATCAGAAACAGAGATGATTCTTCATCATCTGCAATACAAAGTGCTACATTTTATTCAAAAAGTATGTCTCCTTTCCCCTTTCGTGTAGAATAGTCCATGACTCCACTCCATGAATGCCAGATTTCCTTCATACCATTATAAATTGATCTACCACAGGTCTAAGAAATATCACCAAAATCACTCTCCTTCATACACGTCATCAACTACATTACTTATCCATTGTTTATCTTTCAGGGACCTGCTCTTCATTTTGCTGTGGAACAGTATCGTTACATGACAGACTGAACAGTGATATAATCAGTAAAATACCAGGAAGCAAGGAACCACAGACGTTTTCCCCAGCTAAGTCATCTTTGTTGAAACATGGAATAGGGTGTGTTCTGTGTGCATGTGGATTTGTCTATGGAGATGTTGATGTTAAGTTTTAAAGTTACAAGAACTGGTATAGATGCAGGTGTTTTGTCGAAATTTGATAAGATATACTAACTGTTAACTATGCACTGTATACTAATCTTTGTAGTATACCGTTTTTGCAGTTAGCATTAAGGTTTTTATAAAGATATAACACCTAGGCCTATTTTTTTTTGGTATTGTGTATATTGTGTTTCCTGGATACACTTTAAAAAGACTCAAAACCTGATGGGAATTAGTATGTAGAGTAGAGTTGGGGCACAGAGTTTTTTTTTAAGCGGTCTACCTCAAGTAGTATATTCATTTCCTATAGAATATATGCCAGTTCTGTCACAGTATTTATCTTATTGACACCTTACTAGCTCCTTGACAGTCCCAAAATTGAGTGGGCTTTGGGAAATGAGAATGTATTAGCCAAACAGTGCCTTTTTGACCACAGAATGTCTCTATATGGTTTAATAGAAGAAATGGCATTATATTTATTGTGTTGACTTGTTATTGCCACTGTTTTTAAATATGTAATACTCCGTGTTTTAATATCCATAGTTTTATGGTTTGTAATATATTGAATATGTCAATAAGAGCTGCTTGTCATTTATGGACATTTAAGAAGACATGGATGATGATAGTAAATGTAATGGAAGACAGAATTCAGTGTATTTGTTGTACCCTTTAAAGCACAAGAAAAATGTTATGCTTGTTACTGTTCAACAGTCAAGAATAAATAGTTACATTTGTTGTTTGATGTCTCTCTGCAGTTATTGCTGAAGCTTATAGACGGGTTTCTGTGCAACGTCATCACCAAGATGCGGACGCAGCCAGGGGCAGAAAGCAGCATTCTGTCTTCGCGGCGTGTCAGTTTATACAGCATATCTAGCAGCAGTGTTGGGCAAATTACTCAGAAATTGTAATGAGTTACTTTTTACTTATTACACATTTAAAAAGTAAGAATATTACTTATGACTGGGTATTAAAAGTAAATGGTCATGTTACTCGTTACGTTATAATTACTTTCAACCACTGCACCCCATCCTGAAAAGTGACGGAAACCTGTTCAGCAGTGCATTTTAGAAATGAATCCACTTCACTGGAACAATAATTAACCTGCAGCCTCTCAGACCAGATGATGCTGAATCTATAGGCTATGGATATAGGCGATTTAAAAATAATAAAAAACATAGCAGGTCCCTCCCAACATTTTAGCTAATCGCGTATCCATAACAGCATCAATGAGTATGATTTTTACAAAGCATATAACAGTTAACATTTTTAACTCCACTGTCTGAGATTTAAAAAAAATCAAGCAAGCGTCTCGACATTAGAACTAACATTACTGTTTTATATGAGATGTATTCAGTGCTTTTACAAAACACGTTTTTTAACTACACTCTCTCCTGCCGAGTGGATGCATCACTGGCAGTAACGAAAGCTGCCGGAGTTTCTTTCTACAGGCCAAGTTTCACGCTGCTGTGCAGCTTTAGCAGATGCTTCAATACAAAATTGTTCGCGGTTGAAAGCCTCTTGCTGGTCGCACAAAGTTTACAATGGAAGACAATGTTCTTTGCATCTCTGAGTGTGATGAAGCTAGGCCTTATGGCAGTACTTACAGCTGTGGAAACAACACCTCTCTCCGTCGTTCTCCATTCTTCATTTAGCTTTTTGGCTAGCAGCTGACTTGAACAGCATGTTCAACAGGTCTGGAGTCGCTGACCTGCAGCGTGGTTGCGCATGTTATATTAATATATGAAATGAAACACAAACAGATCTAACTATGAAATGGAAGTTTATTCCCAACTGGATGCTCCTATTACCTTAAATTAACTTAAAGAAGCTCTTAATTTAATGCCAAAAATAGATCTCCAGCTCCAGATGGGATTCCGCCTGAACTTCTGTCTGAGTTATGGCTTGTGGTAGGCCCTATCCTACTTGACTCTATAATTTACACACTTAAGGTTGGCTCTTTTCACAGAGATCAAAATATTGCACTTCTCTCTTTTAAAAAAGGGCAAGGATCCACTAGAGTGGGCCAGTTATCGTCCATTATCAATTTTGATTGCCAATCTGAAATTGTATGCCAAAGTACTTGCTATACGGTAGGATGCCTGCGTTAGCTCCCTCATTCATCCAGATCAGATGTCCCATTATATATCCCTTTATGCAGATGATGTTTTACTGTACCTTCTGGTGGAGCTAATTCTGTACCACATGTTTTAAATCTCTTTTATAGGTTTGGTTCTTTTTCTGGTTATAAAATAAACTGGAATAAAATATTTGGAATGGAAAACCTCCCAGGATTAGCTTCTCTACTCTTTCGTGTCCAAAAACGTCTGGGGCCTTTCTTTACCCAACTTCAAATACTATTATTGGCTGTTCCAAATAAGAGCCATTAACACCTGGTTGGACACTTCATCAGCCGCATCATGGCGTACTTTAGAAAATGTGTTATCCTCTCCAATCCAAGGATCCAGGATTTGCCTTTCACTCCCATTAAACAAAAACATGTGATATCTAGTATGTGTCCCATCATCTCTAACACACTATCCATTTGGCGATGTATAGGAAAACATCTTTCCATTAATTGTAAACATCACAAGCTATCTCCCATATGGCACAGTAATGCACTTCTGTCTGGACGTAAACCTTTTATTTTCCCACAGTGGTCTAAACAAGGTATTTATGTATTAGGTTATGTATTTACTATGCTTTTTCCAAGATCTTAAGGACTTTTACTCTTTTCCAGGCTCCTCATGGTTTTAGTACTGTAGCATGCACCCCTACCTCAACACCCCTTGGTTGCAGTTATTAATACGAAGACTAATCTACATCACGTCAGCCTATAATACATTTTTGTTTTGTGATATTAAACCACTCACAGTAACAAGAAGTTGGGGAAAAGATTTTCAGTATCTTAATTTGATTGGAATTGGCCAGAGGTTTGGAACACCATTTTCTCTTCATCTAAAAACCTTGCTTATCAAATAACTCACTACAAATTTGTGCATAGATTCTATTTCACACCAGACCGCAGATTCAGATTAAAATTGTCTGATAGCGAACAAATGTTCTGACTTAGTCAGAGGAGATTATTTACATATGTTCTGGTTCCGTCCTACCATTAAAACTCTCTGGGAATACTATATATCAGTAAAACTATTGGAATTATTATTGCTAAGATCTACCCCAGCTGTCCTGCTGTCTTTTTGGCTATAACCCAAACTTATTGGTATCTTGCCAGGAGAAATTAATAATTTAAGCAGCTTCAACTACTGCCAAGAAAAGTATTATTAAGAATTGGTTTCACCCTCCCCGATTGTCACAAAGAGAACCTAGCATACCTTTTTTTTGGATGTGTGTCAGCTTCAAATAGTAACTGCTAGATTTAATGGGCTAAAGTTGATGCTGTGAGCAGTTGGTCTAAAGCAATAGATGTAATCCAGGCAAATATGCAAACCTAACTCTCAGCCTTGCTTTTTTTTGTTTACATAACATCTTCTTTTAGTACTGTGGGCCACAACATGTAATTGAATTAAAGTTTGCCTGTGTGTATTTTTAATTAGTAAGTATGGATTAGAATCTCTGCCTTCATGGTGTTTGTTTTCTGTTGTGGAATAATCTAATTTAGTTTTGTGCTCAGGGTATCCTGCACATTAGTGTAATTATATGGACTTGCTATACTATTTAATTATTTGGAGGTCTTCTGATCTTGGCGTGGACATTAGATATTTAAGATCAAATCACACAAGCCTTTGCTGTTCATTATTTATTTACTGTATTTCTTTTTATTCAATTAAATTTTATTTATATAGCAACAACAGTTATCTCACAGCGCTTTTCATAAAAGAGCAGGTCTAGACTGTACTCTATGATGTTATTTACAGAAGCCCAACAATTCCCACCAAGAGCAGCACTAGGAGACAGAGGCAAGGAAAAACTTCCTTTTAAGAGGCAGAAACCTCAGAACCATGGCTCAGAGTGGGCGGCCATCTGCCTCAACCGGTTGGGGTGAAGCAGAGAGAGAGAGAGGGCAAGAGAGAGAGGGGAGGGAGGCAGCCTACACAATATACACACAGAGGTACAGGCAGGCAGCAGGTGACTTGCAACCACAGATCCAGACTCCACAGCTCCAGAGCCAGAAAACCTGCAGGAAGTGATAGGAGGAGAGAGGAGAGGGACGAGAAAGCACAAGACTACCAGAAAGGGGAGAAGTTGTGTTAGTATCATGCAATAATGGGATGAGGTTGCATACAGAGGGAGAGAAAGTAGAGGAGAGAGGAGCTCAGTGCATCATGGGAAATCCCCCGGCAGTCTAGGCCTATAGCAGCATAACTAAGGGATGGTTCAGGACTCACCTGAGCCAGCCCTAACTATAAGCTTTATCAAAGAGGAAAGTCTTAAGCCTACTCTTAAATGTGGAGATGGTGTCTGCCTCCTGAACCCAAACTGGAACCTGGTTCCACAGGAGAGGAGCTTGATAGCTGAACGCTCTGGCTCCTAGTCTACTTTTGGAGACTCAAGGAACCACAAGTAACCCTGCATTCTGGGAGCGCAGTGCTCTGGTGGGGTAGTAAGGTACTATGAGCTCTTTAAGATAAGATGGTGCCTGACCATTAAGAGCTTTGTAGGTGAGAAGAAGGATGGTCAATGGTATCAAATGCAGCATTAAGATCTAGTAAAACCAGTACAGAGACAAGTCCTTTGTCTGATGCAATAAGGAGGTCGTTAGTAATTTTCACCAGTGCTGTCTCTGTGCTATGATGAGCTCTAATTCCTGACTGAAAATCCTCAAATAAACTATTGCTCTGTAGAAAGTCACACAGCTGTTTAGCAACTGCTTTCTCCAGGACCTTAGAGAGATAAGTTGGTGCCAGTTGAGGGCAGGTCTTGGTGAATTTTGTTTCTAATAGTTATGTATATATGCGTGTATGTGTACATTCATTTCCTTAGTGCCTGAATAGATCTCTTATGTGTGCCTGCTGATGATGGTGCTCTACAATAGTGTCTTGTTTTATTTCAATAAATATTTGATCACAAACAAAAGAAAAATCACCTCACTAATCAGAACGAGCTTTATTGCCAAGTAGTAGTAGTATCTTTTGGTTGAAAGTAATTGTACAAGAACAACCACTGGAATTTGCTGGTTTGCTACTCTTTCGTTATTTGATTATTTTGCATTATTTGTCTTTGAATGTACACCATTTCACTTTTGAAAAGAAATGAAACAAAAAGTATTTGTGACTACAAAACATAGCAAAACGTTTATTTCAGCGGAAACGGTGGTGCCTTAAAAATTGTACGCAAGCGCATTGATTTTTACTGCATTTTTAACACTGCTGTGTTTACAAAATCGTCGCAGCTGATTGGGTAACACCTCTCACTTTCCATTCACGTTGTCTTCAGGGCCCAGTTGTTGAAAAGTAATTGGATCAAATCTTGAAAATGGGTTGTTCAAAAGAAAAAGACGATTCTGAAATCGGATCAGATCACCTAATCCAATCCTCGGTTTGATCTGTATCAAACCTTCAGTTTGTGTTGTTCAAAACGTTTTAGTAGAATTGGGATCCTTTGATCCAAAAAATCAGGATTATTCTGATCCCATAACAACATAAGGCTGGATTTAGGGTAGATTCAGGAACAAAATGTCATAAAGCTTTCCAAATTTTCCAAATAACAAAACATTTTTATCATGCAGTAGCCTATGTAAACATTTATTTCTATTTTGCACTTGATTTGTTAAAACTTTGCAGTGATAAGGTAGACATTACCTATAAGCCATTCAGTACAGTAAAGTAAAAAAAATAATTAATCCCCCAAACAGCTGTTAGTCCATCCATTGTCAACCGCTTACAGGGTCGCGGGGGGCTGGAGCCAATCCCAGCTGACATCGGGCAAAAGGCGGGGTACACCCTGGACAGGTCGCCAGTCCATCTCTTTATATCAAACAAAAATAATGTATATAACTGTCACTTATTACTGTACAATAATTACAAAAGCAGTCATCAGAGGTGAACCAAGTTGTTTGTAACAAGTTCATCCCTTAATGCAGGTCCAGTCAGTCCCTCATTCTGAGATCGCCTCCTAAAGGCTGCTCTCTGAACTCTGAATGATCTTTATTTTAACTGTTGGACAACACATGCTGAAAATAATATATGGTTTTCTTGGATTTGTTGAGAATCAGATGGTCTGACAGTTTAAAGAAATTGTTCTACCTGTTGGTCTTTATATCATTAACAGCCTACGTTGTGATATGTAGTCCCATTTACAGTGGGCCCTGCAGTTTCACTGCATCCATCATGCAACATTACGCATGAGTGTCATGCAGTATTTATCTTTAAAGCAATCAGATTCCGTTCTTCACACCTTGCCATCACGTCAGTGGTCTCCACCACCCTGGGATATCATGTGAAGATGGAGGTTTGACAAGTGAACATTATGTCAGTGCTTGGCCTGCATTATGATCAGGACTGATGATGAGGATGGAGTGTAGCAACTGTGTGAAAGAGGTCTCTGGCTTTATATACAGACTTTGCTAATTTACACAGTCCACATGTTCAGGGGGTGGAGTCGAGGTGAGAAAGGCAAAGTGTGTGTTCACTGCAGCCATTTTATACACAAAAACTATATGGAAACTAAAACTGTACTTGATACATGAACAGTGTTAGAAGATATTATTGAAAACTACTGACTTCAATTCTTCAATGCTATTTGACGTAACCTTGGATTTCTACAACCGATGATGATCATTTCATCAGTTAGCTTGGTTAAAGCTGCAGTTGGTGACAAATGAACAGTGCAAAACCTTTCACATCTCTCTCTGCTGCTCTTATCACTAAAGCTCTGCCCACCAAACCCACAAGAAGGAGCTGGTTGCCCTATGGCTCGCTCTCCCCGACGAGAGCCTCGCCAAGACCTTGGTCCCTCTCGCTTTGGCTCTTCTTCTCAAAGATGCCCTACGCTTAGCAGCTGTGACAACGTCTAACAGTGGAAAGAGAGGCTAGTACACCACTGCCCCCCCTCAAAAGTTAATCCTCACTGTTTGTCATCATTACTCTTTGCCACTTGTCGATTTAAGCGCCATGGCATCGAACATAATGAGCCCGAAGCTCAGTACTATAGTTCTATACGCTGTTGTTGGCAGGAGGGATGGGCAGCTCTTTCATTGTTGCTGATTGTTTCTCAGACATTGTGTTTGCAGAAGAAATTGAGCTTGACTGAGTGAAAGTGTGTGCAAGGAAGGAGGGCTGCAGAGTGTGCACGAGCAGTGACTGACACTGTGTTAGAGACTGCTCCTGGCTCTGATTGGTTTTGCTTGTTTTGAGCAATGAGTGGTGGATTCTTGCAAATAGCATCAGGAGCAGTAGGAGGAGCCAAAGAAACCTGATTTATTTTACAGATTTTTTTTTAAAGAATTCCCTACTTTAACTGTAAGTAAAAAGGAGTCAGTATATTGACGCTTAGTATCGAGGAAAGGCAACCCAGACTTTCCTTGAATCCTGCTACCTGCCACACCCTAACATCATCATGGCATTTCAGCAGTTGTGGTGCTCCACACCTGACCACGAGTCAGTAGCTACAGTCCAGCCCTCCTCAGCGCTTCGGGGGGAATGTGATAGTGAGACAGGCTGATGAAATATTGATTTGAGTTTGACCAAATTGTCAATGGTGGCTCACTAGCTCAAATAACGCTGCTGGTTTGAATGTTTACGATAAAGTGGATCTATAATTAATGTGTGATATGAAATTAAAAGTACTGTGTTAGAAGCATCATCATTACGACAATATAATGATGCCTTTATGATGGCTCTATGTTCTACTTCTTAGACACAGCACAGTAACTGTGTGTGAGTGAAAAAGTTATTTCAGTGCTTTGTACTGACAGACGAGACGAGTTTTCAGCACGGCCCGCACATTCTCACCTCACGTGACCTGAAACATGGCCTTCTGTGTCTGGAGCTGACCAATCAGAGCAGACTTGGCTTTTCAGGAGGGGGGCCTTAGAGAGGCTGGCACTGAATGGATTCATTTACTCTTTTGTTTCTGGGTATGCAACTTTTTCCAACCATTAATTATATCAACAAATTTAACTTTGATAACCTTTTCAAAACATATCTTTGACATTTCTGTCAACATGTGTGGCCCTGTTGATATACCGTACAGTATTACAAATGCTTTAAAAAAGTATTTTACAATTAAAGCTTATACAGTACATGTCCTAGAGGTATGTACGGTTTTCCTATGAGCACTCCCTGGGTAGGTGAAATGACCTCTTTCGTGAGTATTTCATCAGTGCAGTTTTAAAGCACTTTTTTTGTTTTTTGTAGATCTCCAAAGAGGTGTTGTATGGCAATCACAGTCCAGTCCCCACCCTGTCTTCTTCCAGCCGTGGCACCCTGCACAGCCTGCAGGGCTCCATGTCCCCACCCATGGTCCGGTCCATGCCCTCCTCTCCCTCCAGGATGGCGTATGGTGGGGGGAATACAGGGAGGGGGGCAGGGCTGGTGGATCCAGGAAGTGCCACCTTACCAAGGGAACGCCTGTCAGGTGCGGTGCGATCCAGCGCTCTCTGCACCAACAGCAGTGCCATACTGGAGAGGAGAGATGTGAAGCCTGGTGAGATGATCAGTGATGGATTAATTATTACAAGAGTATAAAATACAACATGCATGTATTTCCATGATGAAAAGAAAGAATTGATGTGGGCTATTTTTGGCAGCCATGCCAGTCATGTCAAATCTCTCAAATTACAAGTTTGCCTCAGAGGGAGTTACAATCTGTTCAGTCTATCCTGAGACCCTCGATTCAGACAAGAGATACACAACATCCCCACATTTAATGAACATGAAAACATCGTAAACCTTCATGTCCAAGTAAATGCTGATACAGGAGGAGGATGCAGAGTGAATGAGCTCTAAAGGTCTAACTCCCAGAGAATCTGTACTTGTCTGCTTCAACACATTTGACTGTGTTTGTGTGTTTCAGATGAGGATGCTGGCAGCAGTAAAAGCATGGCCCTGGTGGTGCGTGGGGAAGGAGGACCACATTACCCAGACTCCTACTGCTCTACCCTGCAGGATGGAGGCGGTCGTCTCAGCATCGTCTCCTCCCAATGCAGCGCTCCCCCCTCTCTCACCGCAGACATGGTGGACGCTGGGGTCACAGGGATCCCAGGGGGGCTGCAGCAGTACCGGGCCTCCATTAAACCTCTGACAGGCTATGGAGAGAGTATGGAGCACCAGACCCGCTCCCTCCACAGGTACAATGATTCAAACCCAATCCAGTCTATTAGATTTGTCCCTTTAGTGTGTTTTAAATTTTTTTTCAATGTAAGGTGTGTAAATTTAGAAAGGCCAGTCCACACCTTTGGGAATTACTGCAGGCAACCGAACCGGGTTTACCAGCCTCCCTGTGGCCATGGCTAGACTTGGGGGATGGTGGGGGGAGCAGTGAGTGATGGTGCATTCATGTGTTGGAATAATCAGAATTTCTTTTCCTCCTTAAATCTTTATTGCAAAAAGAGAAATAAAGCGTACATGGGACATAAAGAAGTATACTGAACTTTGATGTATGGAAAACCACATATTGTGTATATATATATTTTGCAAACATGTAATTTGTAACATGGACAAATTACATGGACTGTTAGTTTGCTGTCCATGTAGAGTAAATGTCTGCCTGTTGTTTATAGGCTCTGATAATGCTAATCCAACACATCTTTGTAGTAGCATCCATGTTGATACCACATTCCGACTTCAGAGCGGATGAACACACTGAAGTCTGAAGAACAACTCGGGAAATGGGACCATCCGAGGTGCATGTGAATGCACCATGAGCCGCTGGTTGCAATTCACAACCCTCACCAATAAACGCCACTAAAACTTACACACTTGAACCTTAAAAAGAACTAACAACACTCTGAAAACAGAAGGAACACTGTAAAGTCCTGCTCCTGCCACACTTGTACAGTATATTCCAGCTGTGTGTGTCCCACCTCTTTTATAATTCACAGAGTCTGAGGGCGTACTCACACTAGGCCTGGTTGCCTTGTCCTGTGCCTGGGCACGGAGCAGTCACACTGGTCAAATGAACCGGGACTTTGGGGGTTAAACGTGCTCGGGCACGCTGCGGATCGCCTAGTGTGAGTGCGAAAAGACTTGAAGACTGTGAAAGACTTTCGCAAAGGATACACCAGTGCATTGTTGCTCCTAGCTCCTGCGGCAAGCCTCCTCTCTCCTCAAGAAGGTGGGGGAGGGGAAGGAGAGAGGAGAAGTGGAGGCCAAAAGTAGAGAAATGAGAAGAGCCTTGTTTCTCTATGATATAGTTATTGTAGTAGTAATACAGTATATAAGCAGCATAACAGTGGGGTGTTTGTGTCTTTACTCATTAAAGGGCCACACTTTGCTGGTAAAATGGAGGAAAGACAGCACAACTGTATGTATTTTGAGGTATTCCTGTTTAAGGCTGCAAAATATATGAGGAGGAAATGAAAATGTTCACAGACAGCTGCTGCACCTGATTATCACTGCTGACTCACCCCTGCAGCTGAGGAAGCTGGAATTTGACGTCTGGGAAAAGCATTTTATATCATTATATAGCAAAAGAAGTGTAGAAAGAATATGAACAATACAAATCTGTCAGTGTCAGTAGTAAAGAATACTGCACCACTACTAAATACTCACTATACGAGGGCTGTCAGATTTGTCATAACTTTGGATGATATTTTTATTCAATCCCTGAGTTTGTTTCCGAGCTAACAACATTTTGCCTTTCTTTTTGCTCCATAACTGACATGAGCAAACTGTGCAACGCCCTACATAAGTTCTTATTCAGCAACTCACCATGTAAACCAGATGGACCACAGCTCGTTTACTTCTGTCTTAGTAAATACTGCAAGAAATTAAAACATTGTGGTAACAGATCATTGTGCCCAATGGGTATGTGTGTGATAGGTAAAGATCCCCCTTGGTGATGATGCTGGGAAGAACTGATCAGTGCCATCAGCTGGAGTAGTGATTGATTGGAATAAATACGTGTAGACATGTGGGTAGTAGTATTTCTACAAGTTGGGACCCACCTCACTGTGGCCATGTGGCCAGTGTTCATGCAGCCAGGGTTCTCATTTATAAACAATGTGTACAAAACAGGGCTGGAAACGTGTGTACGCCACATCCCATGCAGAGGTTGTGATCTTTAAAAAACAAATCTGACGGGAGAATGTGCAGTCCTCCATGCAAACTCTGTGTACGCAAGTAAACTGGAGAAGAGAAACGGCGACTCACATTGCAGAAGGATGAAACGTTTGAAATGGATACTACTGTGTAAAATAAATCGAACTATTACCTCTGAGTATTATAGGCCAATAAAACTTAATATAATTTAATAATATTAGTTCATTTGCCAAACAGATGAAAGCCTTTCTGAATAAACAACCCCGTGTTTGATTGATTGTGTGAAGTGGCAAAAAAAGGCACACAAAAACCATGATTTAGGATCATAAACACAAACGGAGATATCTGTTTCTGCAAAGAATGCAGTGTAGTTTATTCTCATTAAGAAGGTGAACAGAAGGACAAATTACATTTAAATTGATATTCAATTTTATTTATATAGCACCAAATCACAACAACAGTTATCTCACAGCGCTTTTCATAAAAGAGCAGGTCTAGACTGTACTCTGTGATGTTATTTACAGAAGCCCAACAGTTCCCACCAAGAGGAGACAGAGGCAAGGAAAAACTTCCTTTTAAGAGGCAGAAACCTCGAGCAGAACCATGGCTCAGGGTGGGCGGCCATCTGCCTCCACCGGTTGGGAGTGAAAAGGGAGAAAAAGAGAGAGATATATTGTCAATTTAACACAAACTTTTATTCTCAGTTAGTAATTCCACGTACAGAACGTTACCAGTATCCGGAGAGGAAAAGAAGATGACTTAATTCGACAGAGGTACTACCAAACAAAATCAAAAATTTAAAGCCAAACAGTTCTCTATGACTGAGCACAGTACACCCTGCACCCCCCAAACATTCACAAAAATTTCCATCTTATTTGTCAATTTGTAAAACTCAAACTCCACCCTGAGCCGAGCCGCCAGCAGCCCAGTCAGCATCAGAACCAGGTCTTCTGACCACTCACCCCTCACATGGTTTTTCCTTGTTTTCCAAATGACCAATTTGGCCAGACCCAAAATAAAATTTGTCAGTGTATGTACAGGTTTCTTTTTTGTCTAGAGTACCGTGGACCATAGTTAAAAAGACTAAAAGAGCAGTGCTCCCCTAACCCCTGAATCCACTCTTGTAGTAGGCTGAAAAGTCCAACCAATCTGGAACACTGAATAAAAAGATGATGTATGGTTTCTGTCTGTGAACAGAATGGACAGCCGTCCCCTGTGCCAGGATTAAGGTGTACCAGATACCTGTTAGTAGCTATGGCCCCATGTATGATCCTCCACTGAAGGTCACATGTCCGTTTTTCAACGGGAGGTTTATACAGGGACCGCCAACAGCCCCTTGGGGATAATCCCACGCCAAAAACCTCGACACCTTTACTCCTGTCAGGGCGCATAAGTTCAAGACCTTGGTGCTGATCTGGTAGGCTGCTTTCTTTCCCAATGCCTCAAATTCCCCCAACTCTGGTGTTCTTAGAGACAGCAGGGCGTCCTGCTCCTCCTGCCACTGTTCCACCACAGGAGAGACAACCAGAGAAGGAAAAACATACTCACACTCATCATCCCATTGGCCAGAGAGCATACGATCTTCAGCAAATGCTCTAATGACTTCCGGCAGGGAAACACAAACCTCCTACACCAGCCTAAGCAGCAGTTTGCTGGATCTGATGCTGAGTTGTACATTCAAATGAGGAATAGAGGTTTTCATAAAATGTCCCAGTTTGACACATCCCCCTCTCTCAGTCTAGATCTCAGATTGCTCAATGAAAGAACCTGAGAGGTAATAAAACTGTTCCCAAACAATGGCTCCTCAAACAGCCACATCCCTGGTATCATCGCTGTTTTCCACTGGAAGGTGAACACCTGCCATGCCTGTAAAACAGATTTGTAGAAGGGTGTCAGACCAGTTAGATCCATGAGCTGGGATTGAATTAGGAACAGATGTTTATCATATCCTATTCGGCCCTCCTCAGCAGCAAAACGGCAGTGTCTGTCCATGGTAGCCCAAAGCTGTATAGCAGTGTCTGAGCCATCTGTAGCCTGAAGGCTGTAATGCATGATGTAATGTCCACCAAGCCCTGTCCTCCCTCTTGTACCGGCAAGTACAATCTCGCTGCCCTCAGCCAGTGGTGGCCCGACCAGAAAAAATCCACAACGGCTCTCTGGATTCTTCCAATCAGATCCCTTGGTGGAGGTAGGACTGTCAGCTTGTGCCATAGGGTTGAGGCAACCAGGTTATTGATGATCAAGACCCTCCCCCTATAGGAAAGCTGAGGTAGCATCCATTTCCATTTAGACAGTCTGGTGCACACTTTCTCCAAAACACCCTCCCAATTCTTCCTCTCAAACTCCAACTGACAACCTGGATCTCAGCTTACTGAGAAGCGGCTCAACAGCTAATGAATACAGTTGTCCAGAAATTGGACATCCCTGCCTGATACCTCTCTGAAGCTGTACTGGACAGCTCAACCCACCACCCACCTTCAACAAACAAAAAGCTTCCTTATACATCAAACCAAGCAGTGACATAAAACCATCCCCAAACCCAAAAGCTCTTAAGGTGGAAAAAGAAAACCGTGGTCAACCCTATCGAACGCTTTCTCCTGATCCAATGATACAATGCCTACATCAACATTATATATTTTACAAACGTCCAATAACTCTCTCATAAAAAACAAATTATCCATAATAGATCTGTCTGGCACACAGTATGACTGATCTCTGTGGATAATTAAGTCCAGATAGTTTTTAAGTCTATTGGCTAGCACCTTTGAAAAAAGAAAACCGTGGTCAACCCTATCGAACGCTTTCTCCTGATCCAATGATACAATGCCTACATCAACATTATATATTTTACAAACGTCCAATAACTCTCTCATAAAAAACAAATTATCCATAATAGATCTGTCTGGCACACAGTATGACTGATCTCTGTGGATAATTAAGTCCAGATAGTTTTTAAGTCTATTGGCTAGCACCTTTGAAAAAAGTTTATAGTCTGTCCATAACAAAGCCACTAGTTTCCAGTTCTTAAGTAGTGCCAGATTTCCTTTTTTTGGTAACAATGAAAGCACCGCGTGCCGACAAGTAGCTGGCAACAATCCTGTCTCGGAACACTCCTGGAGAACCTCCAGCAGGTCGGCTCCTAAACATCTCCAAAAGTGTTTGTAAAAGTCAACAGGTAATCCATCCAGTCCAGGAGCTTCACCAGAAGCCATCTGACCCACTGGAGCAGTAAGCTCTTCCAGGGAGATGTTGGCATCCAGGACAGCTGTCTTCAGAACCCTTGAGGAAGCCCCTGCATCAGCTTGTCCACACACTCTTTATTGCAGTCCTCCACTCTGAAAAGGGCACTATAAAACTCCACGGCATGCCAATAAAGTGCCAATAAGAGCTGCTTTTAGTAGTTGGTGAGATGTAAAAATCTAAACTGAGTAAATGATGGTCAGTGAAACCCATTGGATAAATGTAACTGTTCAATAACTTGTTGCAAAAACTTTGTGATATGTAAACCCCATCTAACCTGGCTGCACTCACGTACAAGTTAATAATTGTAATGTTAATGATAATAATAATAGGACTAGTAACAATAATTGTAGCAGAGGGTGTCGAGCAGGAACACGCAGGTGACTCGCAACCACAGATCCAGACTCCACATCTCCAGAGCCAGAAACACCTGCAGGAAGTGATAGGAGGAGATAGGAGAGGTACGAGAAAGCACAAGACTACGGGAAAGGGAAGAAGTCGAGTTAGTAAAATGCATTTATGGGATGAGGTTGCATACAGAGGGAGAGAAAGTAGAGGAGAGAGGAGCTCAGTGCATCATGGGGAGTCCCCCGGCAGTCTAGGCCTATAGCAGCATAACTAAGGGATGGTTTAGGACTCTCCTGAGCCAGCCCTAACTATAAGCTTTATCAAAGAGGAAAGTCTTAAGCCTACTCTTAAATGTGGAGACGGTGTCTGCCTCCTGAACCCAAACTGGAACCTGGTTCCACAGGAGAGGAGCTTGATAGCTGAACGCTCTGGCTCCCATTCTACTTTTGGAGACTCTGCATTCTGGGAGCGCAGTGCTCTGGTGGAGTAGTAAGGTACTATGAGCTCTTTAAGATAAGATGGTGCCTGACCATTAAGAGCTTTGTAGGTAAGAAGAATGATTTTAAATTCTATTCTGGATGTTACTGGAAGCCAATGCAGAGAAGCTAAAACAGGAGAAATATGATCTCTTTTCCTGATTCCTGTCAGAACACGTGCTGCAGCATTCTGGATCAGCTGAAGAGTCTTAATGGATTGATAATAAGGAATTGCAGTAATCCAGCCTAGAAGTAACAAATGCATGGACTAGTTTTTCTGCATCATTTTTAGACAGGATGTTCCTGATTTTCGCAATCTTACGTAGGTGAAAAAAGGCGGTCCTTGAAATTTGCTTAATGTGAGACTTAAACGACATGTCCTGATCAAAGATAACCCCAAGAATCCTCACAGTGGTGCTGGAGGCCAGGGCGATGCCATCAAGGGAAACTATATCTTTAGATAATGCATCATGGAGGTGCTTGGGCCCCAGAACAATAACTTCAGTTTTATCTGAGTTTAACATTAGAAAATTACAGGTCATCCAGGTTTTAACATCCTGAAGGCACATTTGAAGTTTAGCTAACTGATGAGTTTCATCTGGCTTGATCGATAGATATAACTGAGTATCATCTGCATAACAATGAAAGTTTATGCAGTGTTTCCTGATAATATTGCCTAAAGGAAGCAGCACTGATACAGTTTTTGTTGCGTCAGTCGAGCAAATAAAGTGCGTACTTTCATGTATTATCACATGTTCATTGCCTTATCGAGCCAAACACTGTGCGCAGCGTGTAGATGTGATGCGCTGCTTGTAAAAACGTTATGGAAAATATAACGCTGTTAATTCAGTAGATCTTTCAGTGTGCCGCTGTCTGGCACATAAAACAAGTCATATTTCTTTTAACTCATCGTCGCCTAAATAAATGTTTAAACACAAGCAGAATGCATTTGGTTTACGATCTTTTCAAATGGGGGATTCCAAATTAGTACCTGGGTCATCCTGTACTGCATGTATGTGTCCCCTTTCACCTCTGTCACTTCTCAGGAGGGATGCACCTTCCTGCAGATCGGTTATGAGGGGGTGGAGCTCCAGTGTCCCCTTTCCTCTGGTGCACAAGCATTGCATCAAAGTGCGTTATTTAACCACCAAACAACATGCTTCAGCTTCACCAAAAAGAACGTCAGTCACACAGAGTTAAATTTCTTTTTGTAGCTTTTCTTTCAGAGTTTGCCTCCTTTTCTTACTGCAGTCAGCACGTATTAATATTAATGAGGGGCGTTTCACTGACCATTTCTAGGCAACTATGGGCGTTTAAAGGGTCGGACAAGGAGCTGGCTCACATACGCCACATTTCAAGTTGAATGGATTTATAAAGGGAAATCGGTGTAGGCAGTGTTTTATTATTAGTAGTATTATTTTTGTTTGTATACATTTCCTGTATTTTGTACATATGCAACCTTTTCTACATACAGTTTTATAAATGAGGCCCCAGGTGTACATGAAGCCATCCATTGTCTTTTTCTACCATACAGGCAGATGAGCAGGAAGTATGGAGAAAGCCAGCTTCCTCCGCTGGGAACCAAAACACCGCCCTCTTCCCCTCACAGAGTCAGTGAAGTCAGGATGGTTGATGGGCAGATAATTGGAGGGGTGGGCCTAGTGCCTCCAGAGAGGATGTCACCGATTCGCCGGTCCCTGCGGTGGGACAGTAACGGGGCCACAGTGGAGGTTGTAAACAGAAGCAGAACAAGTTGCTCGTCGTCCTCCACCTCGTCTGTTTTTGTGGACAGCCCTCTGGGCCAACCTGAGAGACTCTTTGAGGGTCACGTGAGTGCCAGCAATGCCCAAAGGTTAGCTGAGAGCCAGAGTAATCATTTTACTTCATTATAAGCACTTTACAGGGTGTATACTAAATGAAGAGTAGATCAACTTGTCTCCCTGAAGGATATCTTCAAGTAGTCTAACAGCGTTCAACACAGGAAAGCTCAACCTCAAACTTGCCTGAACTACAAAAGTCCTCCAAAATTAGATACTTGTGAGAATTTCTTTGTCTGTATTCACTGTTGACTCACAAACATTACAGTAGCGCCTAAGTCTGTAGTTTTTCCACCACTAGTAGTGCTATGGAGAAATGTTTTTACAAGTTTGTCACCACTAAGTGACAACCTACGGCTCTCACGAGTGAAGCCAATGTGGAAGTAACTTAAACATGCATTCTCTCTAACGGCCAGCAGAGGGCGACCCCTGCAAAAATAAGAAAAAACATTTGAAATGCATTGAAAGGCATATTTCCCACTTGATTTATTACCTCATTAAACACTTTCCTAATGAGTTTATGGTCTCAGTTTCAAGTCTTCTATACAGCATGATATTCATCCAACGATGGTTAAAGTCAAGGGCAACTGGACTTGGTTGAAGATACTGACGTTTCGTCCCTCATCCAAAGGACTTCTTCAGTTCTGACTGACTGGCAGGGAAACTCAGCTATTTAACCTCAGTGGGGTTGTTTGCCAGGATTGTTGATACTGCTGGTTTGTTAGTGTTCCTGGTTGCTGTAACGACAGTCATTACAGTCGTTAGGACTACCGGTGGCCAAGACTGAACGACCATCGTTGGTATCTTCACCTGAGGCCAATATGTTACGTTTGTTGAGTTTCCTGTGAAGTGATGAAAGGACAGCATTGTAAGTGGGGGATAAGTGGTGGCGTAGACCCCCTCCCCTGTTCAATGACGGCTTCTCAACCCTGTTGTAGATGCTTCCTTGACACCTCTTTCAAACCATCCATCTTCTCTGTCTAAAATGTGCACCTGGTGGTCCTCAAACGAGTGTCCTCTGTCCTTCAGATGTAAGTAGACTGCAGAGTCTTGACCTGAGGAGTTGGCCCTTCTGTGTTGAGCCATGCGTTTGTGTAGTGGTTGTTTAGTCTCCCCAATATACAGGTCTGTGCATTCCTCACTGCATTGGACCGCATACACTAGATTGCTTTTCTTGTGTTTGGGTGTGCGGTCTTTGGGGTGGACCAGCATCTGTCTTAGTGTGTTCTTGGGTTTAAAAAACACAGGGATGTTGTGTTTGTTGAAAATCCTCCTGAGTTTCTCTGATACTCCAGACACGTATGGAATCACAGTGTTGTTGCGTTTGACCAACTCCTCAGGTCAAGACTCTGCAGTCTACTTACATCTGAAGGACAGAGGACACTCATTTGAGGACCACCAGGTGCACATTTTAGACAGAGAAGATGGATGGTTTGAAAGAGATGTCAAGGAAGCCATCTACACCAGTGGTCGAGAAAACCGTCATTAAACAGAAGGAGGGGTCTACGCCACCACTTATCCCCCACTTACAATGCTGTCCTTTCATCACTTCCCAGGAAACTCAACAAACGTAACCTATTGGCCTCAGGTGAAGATAATAACGATGGCCGTTCAGTCTTGGCCACCGTTAGTCCTAACGACTGTAATGACTGTCGTTACAGCAACCAGGAACTCTAACGAACCAGCGGTATCAACAATCCTGGCAAACGACCCCACTGAGGTTAAATAGCTGAGTTTCCCTGCCAGTCAGTCAGAACTGAAGAAGTCCTTTGGATGAGGGACGAAACGTCTTCCAGTATCTTCAACCAAGTCCAGTTGCCCTTGATTTTAACCTTCATCTTTGTAATTACATGTTATATTAAACATCAAACGCAGGCAAGAAAATAAAAGCATTTGCTGATTGGAATCAACTGGAAGCGTGGGTTAATGCTTACATTGATACAGACAGAGATTCTCTATTAGTAGAATTATTATTTGAGTAAAGATCCATAAACAATTGTAAACAGCACATCATATGAGTTAGACATTATCGAACTACCAATTTCTGCAGACATGTGTGACAACACTTCATGATGGTTAGTATAATTGTTATGTGATTGATGCATGTGTTTCTGTTCTATGGAAGTGAGAGAATGAAAGCCATGGAGGAGCAGATAGCCAGTCTAGCAGGTCTGGTGCACCATGCTCTCTCTATGGGACCAGATCTTCCAGGAGTCAAGGAGGCTGTCAGGTCTGTAACATCTGCCTTTATCCCTTTAAGTCAACAGGAGTTTATACAGCAGCAGCAGCAATTTAATTCCAATATGTTTCATCCACAATATGTGTACCCATCAATAGTATGGAAAGTTGTAGCGAAGAGCAAAAGCAGCCAGATTGGAACCCAGGTCTACAGGGTACCAAACATGCAACTTGACTCGACACCAAAGAGCCAGGCTCATTGGTATGGCAGTCGAAGCACATTCTTAACCGTAGTGACGGTACACGTCACACTGCCTTGCCCTTCGCTTTTCACCCATGCGCTTCACAGACACAGGCGTCCCTCACACATACGTGTGCCAACCGTATTTCTCCCATCCAGGGAGCATGAAATGAGTTCTATATACTGTATAATCCACGGCTAGAGGGATGGTTAGGTTTATGATGTAACTATCTGTGTGTCTTTTTAGTGAAACTGCTGGACTCAAACTCTTCCTCAACAGACCTGGTGAGAATTTTTTTCTTCTACATTAATAAAGATTGTGATTACCACCAACAACACATTTATTATGCCCTGAACAAGATGATAACCTTAAAATCGCCTTTCGTCAACCTACAGGAGTGTCTGCTGAGCCTCAGAACCCCACTGCTTTGATTGATGCCATCAGCCCCGCCCCTCTGGCTCTACAGGCCCCACCCTCTGGCAGCGGCCTGCGGCCAAGCTTGGTGTTGGCAAAGAGAAAGGTGTGCGAGCTGCGACTCCAACTCAACCAGCTCAGACTCTTACAGGTACTGACGGGAGTACTCGCTAATTACACTGAAGTTAATATGGGAAGAAGAGTACACATTATAGACAAGGTTGGGTATTCCAGTGATGTGATGACACATTTGTGTTAGCCTGAAACTGACTGACAGTAACAAATACATCATAATACACATTCATTGGGAGCACAGACAATACGTGGTACACAGTGACAGGGCAGTAAGAGCACCTGAGGCACACAGTATGTGAGCAGGGTTTAGTTATGACAAGGATTTAAACCAAATTAAGATGTGATTGGATCATTCAAAAGTGGGCATGGCTTAGTGAATAGGTGTGAACAGGATAATGTAAACAAAGTTTTTGCCAGCTAAAACACACACACACACACACACACACCTCTGTTAGCTTCCCACAAGCTAACAGTCAGGTGCATGCAACAAAAACATTTTGGGTTCAGCGAGGCACAAAGCAAAGTTTGTTGAGAGTTAGGCATATAAAAGTATTCAGTCCATTTCATGGCAATCTGTCCATTATATATTTGTATCGCTTCTGTGTAAATGTTTGGCTTGATGGTGTTAAGGTTTGCAGTGTGTGAGCTAGTTAAGGACCCAAACGCAGGACACCAGAGCTGAGCAGATTCAGTTCAATATTTATTCAACTAAAGGCGTACTCACAAAAACGGTGGCAGATACAAGTCCAACAAAAAACAAGAAATCCATTTAGAACCAAAGATCCACAAGAAGCTTGGGAACAGGAGCAAAGCAAACACAAACTACATGACAAACCACAATGATCCAACACAGACGGAACAGAACACAGGCATTAAGTGGTGAGGCAAACGAGTGGGGCAGGAACATAAAACAGGTGGATCACATTAAGGAGAACAGAACAGGAAGCAAAGCTAGACAACACGACCAGGCACGGAAGATTACAAAATAAAACGGGAAGTAAAGTGCACGGGAACACACCAGGACAGATCTACCAAAGTAAAACACAAAATATGGAAATACTGTACAATAGACCGGACCAAACAGGAGACAGGACTACACTAAAACATGGAAACACAGGACTAAGGACTCGGACAGGTGCAAAACATGCAGATAAACATAGAATAAACTAAGCTACAACCCTTAAGATAAGATCAAATAATGAAACACAGAAATACACAGACCAGGAATAACACTAACATGAACTAAAGCACAAAACTAAGAACTGAACAAGACTACACAGAGAAACACAGAACCAAAAACAGACTTAAACAGGAAAGACATGAACACAAAACCACACTCCTAACAGATGGGATTGCTGTCAGGGAGTTACCAAAAACTTTAGGAAAGATCTCCATGAATGCTGAGCACATGTCTGAGATATCAGCTATACACAGTGTTGGATCACAATTGTCCTCAGCATACAATAAAATCCACATAAAATTTTATGGCAATGAAGCCAATAGTTGATCTACTTTGGACCCAAGTGTTGGAGGGCAGACCGACCAACCAACACTGCCTTCCCTCAGGCCTCACCAGTAGCTAAGCAAAAAGCACAGTTGCTGAATCCTAATTCCTGAGTTGTTTCATTTGTTCCAGCTGTCAAACCAGGAGAGTGTGAGCTCGATGCTGCGGATGGCAGGTCAGGAGCTGGTGGTGTTGATGTGCAGTCAGCTGGCTCAGTCTGAGGAGGCAGCGTACAGACGGAGAGCTGCGATGGAGGAGGAGAGGATCCACTACCTGGCTACAGAGGAGAAGATACTCACACAGCTCAGGTAAGAGTTGGAATTTACTTGAGAAAGGACTGTGTAATTTTGAAAGAAGAAGTAGCACAGTCATTCTTTTAGAAATAAAAAGTTGTTTTCATTAGCAATAAAACACAGCCTTGCTCAGTTCAAGACACTGAGAGGTTTTGCAGCTGAAGCAGCTGGTGTGACCAGCAAGCCTGTGGCGGTTAATGTTAGCACACTTTATGACACTTGCCTACTTGTGCTACTGTTACACTACATTATAGAATTGACCACTAACAAGTAATCAATACTTGTGGACGCAGGGGCCACTATTCAACAAAAGTTACATAAGATCGCCTCTGTGACTCTCAGCTCCACTCCCTGCAACAGATTCAGTTCAAACTCCTCCTCACTCCCAACCGGGTCCCCTACTACATCTCCCACCTTCTCCACCATCGTGCTCCTTATGACCCACCTCCCATCTCCAATGTCGAGGACCAAGTCCTTGTGAAACTCTGTCCCTAAAAACATTTGTGGCTGCTCTGATCGCCCTTGTAACTACCCAGTTTCAATTTAGTTGTACTTATTTTACTCATTAAACATGTTATGTATTTTTTAAAGGCTTGATTCAACTACATTTTGATAATTCTTTGCCTCTGGGACATAATTACATGTGTATCTGACAATATTACAGTATCTGACATTCACTGGGATTGACACACTGAAGCCTTCAGTCAGACATTGACACGTGAGAGTTCAATTTCCCGCAGACAAGCTGAGCAAAGACACACTGCCTTACTCCACTGAATAAAATATTCATAGGATTTTGTTAGAAAAGATACAGCATTACAGCATAACATCAGTTTCTTTTGTTTAAAGTTGAAGCACAGATCGGACTTTCTATTAGTGGCCCAAGCGGTGAATTAGCCTCAACATTTACACACACTCTGACATCACGCCTCTAATGATGTCACGGCAGATGAAGTCAAATCATCTGTGGCGTGCAAGACACAGCACGCAAACTTCTTTGGGAAGAGAGAAAATGTGAAGAAACATATTGTTAAAAATAGAGTTGGGGGAGGGGAAGTGATTTGATCTGGTGTGACGTGGGTTTCCAGAGACATCAGAACGCATTCTTATGGTAGCATGCTACACACTGACTTCATAGCACAGCCAGACTGTGCAAGCAGAAGCCTGGCATTTATCAAGCATCATGAGTTTCTGAATGAGTGTGATACAATTATCCCGCCACACAGCAATCCAAATAATGTACATAATTAATAAAATGCCAATTCATCAAGTAAGCATTAGCGTGACTAAAGCTTTAGGCAAAGATAGGAATAGAGTCTGTTAATAAATATGTTTCAGCTCAAGTGTCAGTACTTTGTATTGCTTAGCAACCTAGCTTATACACGTACATGTTCAGAACTGACAGACTGTCACTGGATTTGTAGAGAGCTGAACAGTTAACTTCTGTTCCACTAACGCTCAGATGTTTTTGCCATGAAGGGTCTCTTTTATCAATCTTTCTGAAAAGCTGAAAATATGATACTGAGTTAAGCTAAAGAACTGCTGTACTGGCTAATACTTTTGAAGCACACGTCATTTCAAACAATATCAAACTAAGACAGTTGTGTTTTTTGTCAGTCATGCATCTTTGCTATAGACAAGTTGTCAACACACCACTGGAGTTTTAGTTGTTACCTGCTGATAACATATTTGTTGTTTTATCTCAAATCACAATTCGCAATACTTTATTAATCAGTGAAACATGTTTACGTTAGTCGGTTTCTGTTTGGAAGGATGATTTTGTTTTCCTTTTCTCAAACCAATCAGCGGTTAGTGACGTGTCAGTCCAGTATCTGACCTATCAGCTGTATTTTTCAGACTCAGGCCAAGGAAGAAAATGTTTCCATCATTAATCCTGCCTACAAAGCTGTAATTGGTCAGTTGTTTTTCTAACAGAGATGGAAGGCAGATGGAAGAAACCATCTGTAGCAAATTCGCCATCTGACTGATTCTAGAAGAACAGACAATAACAAACAAGGGGATCAGACTTGAGCTCTCAGTAGTAACCTGCACATACATCTCAAACATCACATGGTCAGTGCCTGTTCAGGCCACTGCAGGTCTCACAAAGATTACTTCTGGAGTGTCATTATCTCACTTTGTGGAGTGCCCACCCCTTTTACAAGGCTGAGTCCTTTCTGGAGCGGCCCGGGTTTAAGTCCTGTATGTGGCCCTCTGCTGCATGTCGCCCCCTATCTCTCTCCCTGTTTCCTATCGCTACCCACTGTCCTATGTCTCAAAATAATGTCAGAAATGCCCAAAGATATCTTTAAAAAACAAAGACCTTCTTCAAACCAAAACAAGGACTAAATCTGTCAAAACCAGCTTAGGGCTCATACAGCCCATATCAAAGCCGGCTGTATCAGCTGACAGCTCGGCTGAATACTCATTGGCAAAATCCATACAAGGCTCCTTATTTAAGCTGATTTAGCCTGCCTTCTGTTGCTGCTTCATCTTAAAGCAGCTTGTAACCTGATTTTCATGCACCATTCAGTTTGCAATAACAGTGCCACCTATTGTTCAAATTGCATCAAATTTTGCAAATGGCCTACAGGGGCTCATGATGAATAAATGACCTGAGTTGTATGTTAAAGGGACTTGAGGTTATGGAGATATAAAATGAATGTATGTCTGAGGGGGTCTTTTTTGGAATAAATTCAACAAGATATAACAGCGCCACCTAGTGGCCTGACACCAAATTTCATACAGGTCCTTGGGTCTCCAATGGGAAGTAATGTCCCAAGTTTGGTTTGAATGTGACTAACCACGTGAAGATAGGCAACAATTTCCTGTTCAGAATGCTATGTACAGGAACGTACATGTTTAACTTTTTCTATATATCCAAATGAGGACCACTAACTTTTGTCAGCATCGCCCAGAGATGGTTCGTACCAAGTTTGGTGCCGATCGGACTAGCTGCTTTAGAGGAGTTATTATTTCAAAGGTTTTTCAGTGTCGCAATTTTGCAGATAAATATTATAGCTGGAAATGGACATGGCCTATACCACGAGATTCAGGTGAGTTCCCCGAATGCGTAGATATAAGGTTTTTGATGCGCGACTTCGTATGTGGGAGTTCCAAGGCCAAACGCGTTTATCTTGCTTGTAGCGCCTCCTAGAGGTGGAAGTGTGTGAATTTTTGTGCAGGGGTCTCTACATACCCTGTGAGTTTGGCATCTGTAGCACTTACTGTCTGGGCTACAGTATGACTTTTATGACTGAACAAAAGCTTGGCATAGCCATAACACGACGCAGCCTAACTGAGTGGACTTCAAGTGTTAGACTGGGACTCTGCCTCCTGCTCTCATCTCTGGGTTGTCATGGATTTGGTCCACTAATAAACTTGGCCAGATTTCTAGAAATGAGAGCTGCTCCTTCCTAAGTGGGATGGATGCCGTCTCTCCGGATCAGACCAGGTCTTCCCCAGAAAGTCTGCCAATGATCTACAAAGCCCACATCGTTTGCTGGACACCACCTCGACAACCAGCGGCGGAATGACGACATGCGACTATACATGTCATCACTGGTCAGATTTGGCAGGGGTCCAGAGAAAACTACAGTGTCACATTGTCTTTGTATATGTACACGCTGACTAAACATTTATTTAAAAGGCTTTCATTAGCTCTTAGAGAACTGCTCATTTCAACCAGCTCATTATTCCAAACCTCCATCCTGTTGCTAGAGTGTAGAAATCTGACCACAAAGCTAGACTTTTAGAATTTAAGAGAAATTCTGTAGGAGGTGTCCTCCGCGTGCCAGCAACCTTTGTATCGTATGAGCTCTTTAACACTTTTTGCTCTGTACTCCTTGTGGTTTTAAAATTGTGACATGTTGTAAAATGCCCACATTAGCCATCTCAATGACCGTAGTAGTGAGCAGAGAGAGGAATTTTTCCTTCACGCTGAACCGTGAAAGTGAAGTTGACTTTAATAAGCTCAGTGGGCGCTATGCTCACTACATGTCTGATCACTCACATTACCCCGCAGAGAAAGCTGCGTGTCTAATCATCCTTATGTACGCAAATGTTAATAGGGTTCATGTCTGCCACATCTGTGAGTCCATAAAATCTCTCTGTGGTAAATGCTCTGTATTTGTATATCACATTTCTAGTCTTTGCAACCACACAAAGCACTTTACACTACATCACATTCACACACTGATGGCAGTGGCTAAGGTACCAATTGCACATCAGAACGGATGCATACACTTTCAAACACCGAGCCACTGGGAGCAGTGGCAGGTTCAGTGTCTTGCACAAGGACTCTTTGACATGCATTCCGGTCAGTGGACTAACCCCTGAGCCAGCTGCCCCATTCTCTGGAAGCCTTATCTAATGTCTCAAAACTATCAAAACATGAAAACCCATATCACACCAATAAAGATCCAAGTTCCAATAAAGATTGCAGGTTACACAGGTAAGCAAAGGTAATCTGGCTGGGAATGAGTGGAAAAGGTTGGTCTGAGTATTTCAGAAACTGCTGATCTACTGGTATTGTCACGCACAACCATCTCTAGGGTTTACAGAGAATGGTCTGAGAGAGAAAATATCCAGTGAGCGGCAGTTGTGTGGACGAAAATACCTTGTTGATATCAGAGGTCAGAGGAGAATGGGCAGACTGGTTCAAGATGACAGAAAGGCAACAGTAACTCAAATAATCACTCGTTACAACCAAGGTAGGGAGAACACCATCTCTGAACGCACAACACGTTGAACCTTGAAGCAGATGGGCTACAGCAGCAGAAGACCACACCGGGTGCCACTGCTGTCAGCTGAGAACAGGAAACTGAGGCTATAATTCACACAGGCGCACCAACACTGGACAATAGAAGTTGCCTGGTCTGATGAGTCTCAATTTCAGCTGAGACATTCAGATGATAGGGTCAGAATTTGGTGTAAAACAACATGAAAGCATGGATCCATCCTGCCTTGTATCAGTGGTTCAGGCTGCTGGTGGTGGTGGAGTAATGGTGTGGGGGATATTTTCTTGATAATGCACCATGTCACAAAGCTCAAACATCTCAAACTGGATTCTTGAACATGACAATGAGTTCCCTGTACCCCAATGGCTCCCACAGTCACCAGACAGTGATATTTTCACTTAGGGGTGTCCTCACTTTTCTTGCCAGCAGTTTAGACATTAGTTGGTGTGTGATGTGTTATTTTGAGGGGGTTAGGGTTAGGACTGCTCAAATGTACTCTCTGCTGCCATCTTATGACTACAGTAGCATATCACAGAGTTGCTTTTCCTGCCTGTGACTGCTTGATGTCTTTTTCACCTCTCAGTGAACTGGAATACTATGTGGAACGTTTGCAAAGAAGCTCCACCTCTACTCCCGGACAGCTGTCAATCACTCTGAGAGACGTGGAGGAGGGAGCAATCAACCTGCGAAGGGTTGGGGAAGCTCTGGCCATCCTTAAAGGTCAGTGGATTTTGGGTTGTATCAAGACAGGACTGCATTGAGGCTGCAGTTATGTATATACATTGGTCCACGTTGACTGCAGTTCTGGGCTGTTTACCATAATATACCATAAAAGCAATCGAAACATGTAAATTGTTCAGCATTTCTTTAGAATGATTCATGTACTTTCTGTAATAGATCAGTATTAACTTTTTTGAAGCCCAGTCCTTATCAGATTCACACCATACCGTGGCCACTCAGTTGATCTGCACAGTGTGGGCATTAAAGTCGTGCAGAAAGGAAGATTTAAATGTGCTGTGTGAGTTAACACAACATACAAAGCCTTCTGAGCTTTAGTATGCCAACTCACTAAACTAAGACGGTAAACTTGTTATGTTGTACTTATATTCCATACACACAGGGAAAAGACTCAAAACCGGGATATGTGTGAGAACACATTGTTGTTGTTAATTTAGTCCCTGGACTGTCCGGTCGGCAGCACTGTGCTGCTGAGTACATCAGCAATATCACATTGTGCAATCTCGCAATGTTGCAGAAAGTATGCAGTATTCTGTTTATTTTGTGGAGACAGCCGACTTGAAACCGCTATATGATGATCCTGTTTCACTGGCCAGATGCTGTGTAACATGCAAGTGTGAGCACATGGGTCCACTATGGGCCCCATTCTTTGTTTTAATCTAAAGACCCCCCAAAGCTAACTCTCTTTTAGCTTCCACCTCCTGCTCCTTTGTGTTTCATCAAATACAACACTGCTGACAGCTTTCATGAGGCCTTCGCCACTGCATCTACACATAGCAATAACAAAAAAGCAAATATGTTTTGATTTACTTAATACCTTTAAAAAATGCATAGAAAGTTGAACTTGATTCTATAGCACCTGCAAACACCCACTGAGTCAAACCAGCTGTGAGCAGTTTTTTCCTTCTTCTGGCAATAGGTAAAATTTAACTGAATTATGCAACAGGTGCAGCAGCCTCTTACATAATGTCAGTGAACTAATTAATCTAGTTTAAGATTGTATTGCACCATTAGCTCAGGTACAACACCAGTTGTGGGTGCTGTATGTGTATTGTAGTGCCTGTAATTAGAATTTTAGTTTAACTGCTCTTGTATATATACTTATTTTTATTTTATTATACTTATTCTTACTATTATTATTGTTACTATTATTAATTTAAGTTTCTCTATTGTCTTTACTCATTTCTGTCATCTTGTCTTATCTCACGTTAATCAATTTATCCCTGAGTTCCATCTCATCCCATCACCAACAGTATCGTTGAAATGAAATTTAATTATTTCCCATCATTGTTTTTAATGATTAATGAATCCTAAAAAAAATACAGCTGGGGAAATCAGATGTCTGTCCAAGGAGTTTCCTCTGCCCTCGGGGCTGACTGGACTTTAGACTGATTAAACAACTGGCTTGATGTCACTGGTTGTTTTCAGTTGAATTATATAGGATTCAGACTATTTATCACAATCAGAGTAGGATCAACTTCATTGGTCAAGTATTGTATATTGACACACATCAAGGAATGTGAGCCTTGTTCTCAGTAGCAGTGTACTTCAGAATCAGCTTTATTATAATAATAATAATAATAATTATCTTTATTTGTAGAGCAAAGTGCTTTAACAAGTGTAAAGACAATAATACCCAAAAGACAATAATACAAAAACAATACAAGATAAAAGCAACAAAACATTGAAAAGACTAAAATACATGTTTAAGATAGAGTAAAATAAGAGTGATAAAATAAAGTCAAATAAGATCGGGAAAGGCTCTCCTATAAAAGTATGTTTTAAGAAGGGACTTCAAAGAGTTCATTGACTCAGCTGACCTGATTTCCTCGGGCAGGCTGTTCCAGAGCCTCGGGGCCCTGACAGCAAACGCTCTGTCCCCTTTAGTTTTCAGTCGAGACTCTGGAACAGACAACAGAGCTCTGCCCGAGGATCTCGAGGTACGTGCTGGTGTGTATGGGACTAAAAGTTCAGAAATATAACAAGGCGAGAGGCCATGAAGAGCTTTAAAAGTGATCAATAGAATTTTAAAGTCAATTCTAAAACACACTGAGAGCCAGTGTAATGAAGCTAAAATAGGAGTAATGTGGTCATATTTCTTTGTTCTGGTTAAAAGCTTGGCAGCTGAGTTCTGGACAGTCTGGAGTCGATCAGTAGATTTTTGGGTTAAACAGGTGAAAAGGCTGTTGCAATAATCCAGGCCTGATGAGATGAAGGCGTGTAAAATGGTCTCAGTGTCCTTAAAAGTTAACATAGATGGAATTTTTTGCTATATTTCTAAGTTGATAAAAACATGATTGAACAAGTTTTGTGGTGTGCTGCTCGAAATTTAAATTACTATCAAACCAAACACCAAGGTTCTTTGCCACAGGCTTAATGTGATTTACTAGGGAACCAGCAGATGGCAGTATTTGTTTTGCCATCTGCTGGGACCCAATGACCAGGATTTCTGTTTTGTCTGAGTTCAGCTGGAGGAAATTATTTGACATCCACAAAGGCAGTTGTTAAGTGAACTCAGCATTCCAGGGTCTGTGGATCTGACGGGCAAGTATATTTGTGTGTCATCAGCATAAATATGAAAAGAAATGCCATGTTTATGGATAATATGTCCAAGGGGAAGCAGATACAAGGAAAACAAAATGGGTCCTAAGACCGACCCCTGAGGCACACCATATTTAACTGGACAGAACAAAGAGAGGCAGTACCAGAGATCCCCACCACTATTGCCAGGTATTTGTACACATACGAGGAATTTAACTCTTGATTGTACATTGCTCTCAATGTGCTTACTCACAAAAATACAAAATCACAATAATAAAAATAAATTAAAATCAGACACAGACTTCAGTGTAGACAACACAAATATACACACTATGAACAAAAACAATATAGACATATTGACAAATAGTGAGCAGAGTGCAAAGGATGCAGGAGTATGTCGGAGGTGGATGTGATATACAGGTACATATATATGCATACATGTACACATGTACACAGTACAATGAAGCATAATGCAAAAGTATTTTGTGCAGCAGAAATGACGTGAGGTAGGTGGATTTGATATACAGTATCTACAATATGACAATAAAACAGTATGAACAGCTCTGAAAAAGAAAATGGTGAATAAATAATAAGTGTTAGCCAGTAAACAGGTGGCTGATTAGAGACAGAGTTACTGGGTTATTGCACAGGAATTGTTCCTTACACTGTGAGTCAGAAATCAGCTGTTCATCAGAGTGATGGCTTGTGGGAAGAAACTGCTTCTGTGTCTGTTGGTTTTGGCGTACAGTGCTCTGTAGCGCCTACCAGAGGGGAGGAGCTGGAACAGGTTGTGTCCAGGGGTGAGATGGATCTGCAGTGATGTTTCCTGCCCGTTTCTTGACTCTGGAAATGTACAAGTCCTGAATGGAGGGCAGGTTGGCACCGATGATCTTTTCTGCAGTCCTGACTGTCCGTTGTAGTCTGTTCCTGTCCTTTTTGGTGGCAGATCCAAACCAGACAGTGATGGAGGTGAAGAGGACAGACTGGATGATGGCTGTGTAAAACTGGATCAGCAGCTCCTTAGGCAGGTTGAGCTTCCTGAGCTGGCGCAGGAAGTATATCCTCTGCTGGGCCTTCTTGATGAAGGTGGTGGTGTTGGGCTCCCACTTCAGGTCCTGGGAAATAGTGGATCCCAGAAACCTGAAGGATTCCACAGCAGACACAGGGCTATTGAGTATGGGGTGATGGGGGGCAGAGTGGGGGGGCTCCTCCTGAAGTCCATGGTCATCTCCACAGTTTTGAGTGTGTTAAGCTCCAGGTTGTTCTGACCGCACCAAGAGCCAGCTGATCAACCTCCCATCTGTAGGCCGATTCATCACCGTCCCGGATGAGGCCAATGACCATAGTGTCGTCAGCAAACTTCAGGAGTTTGACAGATGGGTCTCCTGAGGTCGTTGGTGTAGAGGGAGGAGAGCAGTGGGGAGAGCACACTCCCCTGGGGGGTACCAGTGCTAATAGTCCGGGTGTTGGACGTGATGTTCCCCAGCCTCATCCGCTGACTCCTGTCAGTCAGGAAGTTTGTGATCCACTGACAGGTGGAGGCTGGCACAGTGAGCTGGGTGAGTTTGGTGCTGAGGATGTCCGGGATGGTGGTGTTGAACGCCGAGCTGAAGTCCACGAACAGGATCCTTGCATATGTCCCTGGAGAGTCGAGGTGTTGCAGGATGTAATGCAGACCCAAGTTGATAGCATCATCCACTGACCTGTTAGCCCTGTAGGCAAACTGCAGGGGTCCAGCAAGGGGCCTGTAATGTCCTTCAGGTGGACCAACACCAGTCTTTCAAAGGACTTCATGACTACAGATGTCAGGGCGACAGGCCTGTAGTCATTTAGTCCAGAGATGGAGGGTTTTTTGGGAACCGGGATGACTGTGGAGCGTTTGAAGCAGGAGGAAACTTCACACAGCTCCAGTGATTTGTTGAAGATTTGAGTGAAGATGGGGGCCAGAACCCTGAAAAGAATCCCTTATGCTAGCTAATCCTGAGACTAACAAACCCTGCACCGTGTCACACACATTTCTCTCAAGATAGCACTGCTTTACAAACACCAAAGTGTCAGAGTCAGAGTAAACCAAATGGTCATTCAAAGAAAAAATGCTTATGTGGACCATTGGGAGGAAGATACAAAAAACAACAAAAACTAGATTGTTATTTGGCCCCAAACAGAGATTATGAAATGGCTGGATCTCTTCTGTCAAGAGATATCAAGCAGAGAAAGCATCTTACCAAGTACAGACTCAGTGACCACACCATTGCAATTTAAAAAAAAGTGGGGGAGGGGGGGACATAAAAAGTCCTTGTTTCCACAATTTGAGATTATGTTATTTGATCAATTCAGATGAGTGTCTGTCTGTTCTCTAGACTGTATAACTGTATGTAGGACAATATCAATATTGGATCAAAGTCTGCAACAATCACAATCAGGGAGAGCATACATTGATCTGGACATTATTTGGATCCTTAGCCTGTCCAGGGTTGCAAGCCCCCTAGGATTCACTGTAAAATATTTACATATGGTGATACGTAGAATTACAAAGTTTACACAGAGTAAAGGTCATTTTTCATTTTTTCATACCACTACCAGGTGAGTTTCCAGAGCTGCAGGTCAAGATGCGCTCAGTGCTGAGGCTGGAAGTGGAAGCGGTGCGTTTCCTAAAGGAGGAGCCTCATAAGATGGACTCCATGTTAAAGAGGGTTAGAGCCCTGACTGAGACCCTCAGTTCGCTCCACAGGTACTCATCAACTTCACCAAGAAGTAAAACAGTTATGTTTAGCCTGACGATAATCCTGATGTATGTATGGCCGACTTTGTCATCAACAGGTGCGTGTCAGAGTCAACCCCCCAAGCAAGATCAGCCCAGGTGGAGCCTTTAAAGGTCCTGGAAGCAGAGCAGGGACCCCTGAAGGCCAAGAGCCCCCAGAGCTCCCCCAAACCACAGCCTCGATCCTCGGTCAGACCCCCTTTGCCCCTGGCCCCTCTCTCTGGGAGTCAGGCTGACGTTTGCCTGGGGGGCTCAGCCTCCCCCATCATGACCCGCCCAATGAAGAGTGCAGCAGCCACAGTAAACCACCCTTCCCACCACCACCCAAGCCCCCCACTCACCCCCACCCACGGACGAGACTCACCCACTGTGGCCAAGGTACTGCACTGATGATGAGCACTTGCTGAAAGATTAGAACATGACAAAATGTGAGCGGGTGTTTTTGTCGGGAAAGGGTGTGTAATGTAGAATGTGAGAACTGGTGTTGTGTTGTTAAGGTGAGTCCTCGCAGCAGAGAGGGCAGCCCGGCCCTGCAGAAGAGGCCAGGCCCTCTGCAGTCTGATGGAACCACGAAGCCTGCACCTGCACCAACACAGGAGAGCGCCATAAAACACACAGAGACACACACTGAGGTCAGTGTTCAATATATAATCACTCTCTATTACTCTGTTTTATATGGGGATAAAATGATTGAACATGATTATTGAAAATGGACAGATTGCCTGCATCTTACACCCTGCTGTTTTGTGCTGTACTGTCTCAGGGGCATCCTTGCAGGTTGGACATATCAACTTCAAACCTGTCCCAGAAAACTCATAACGCATTGATGAAGCCATATTGTGAAACTCGTGACTTTGCAGTTGACAGTGTGGTGGTGGCGTGGCGGCAAAGTTAAACTCTTTGCTATAACACAGGAAGTTCTGGTAACTTCACTTTACATGCTCAGATCTGTACCAAATTTTACACGTTTGAAAAGAGTCCCGCCCTGAAGACATGTACAAGACAACATTCACCTATAGTCATAGTGCCACCTGCTGGCAACAGGAAGTGATATTCAACGAAGCAGCCCCCGCAGCATGTTTTACCTACATGTATGAAATTTTTGTGGCACATGTATCATGTCCAGTTGTACAAAAAAGCCTCTTGGAGCGATGCCCTAAACCCAACAGGAAGTTGGCCATTTTGAATTTGATGGTTATTTTGGGATTTTTTACACACACTATACTTTTATGAACTCCTCCTAGAGAATTAGTCCGACCGACTTCAGATTTTCCTTGTCTACTCTAAAGCCTTTAAAAGTTGTACAAACAGTGAGTTTTCGTGAAACTGCGTGCCCGTGGCGTGGTGTCCAAAATCAATAATTCGCCATGAAAGACGAAGTTGTTTCAACTTCAGTGTACATGCTCACATCTGCACCAAACTTTACGCACTTGATAACAGTCCTTCACGAACACATCTACATGTTCATTTATAGTCGTAGTACGAAGTGCTATGTAGCGCCATAAAGGGGACACAGGAAGTGATGATTAACACGTTTGTTCAGAGTCCGAAGCCTGTGGTAAATTCATAGTCGCACTGTCAGAGCTCCAGAATCTGCAACGCGGTCGCCTCACTGACGCGCTACATGTGCGAGGGTTGATTTTGTTTATCTACTTCTCCGGCTCTGCACCTTGGTAGATCAGTCTTTAGCTACTGTAGCTAGCCAGTCCCCGGTAGTCGGTGCGGAACGGCCTGAGTTAGCCTCTGGTAGCCATCCCCCGGGATTTCCTGAGCAGCCAGGAAGGGGGGGCTGGGTGACTGTCCGAAGGAGGAATAGTCGTAAGCATTCAAAGTCCACGGGGCACCATCAACCTGTTCACGTTTCTAACAGATTTTCCCCACTCAGCGACACACCCGCTGAGAAACCAACTCTGATCATTGGCAGCTCCATTTTGAGAAACGTGAAGTTAGCGAAGCCAGTGCCCATAGTTAAGTGCATCCCTGGGGCCAGAGCGGGCGACATTGAGTCTTATTTGAAACTGCTGGCTAAGGATAAACGTAAATACAGTAAGATTGTTATTCACATCGGCGGTAATGACTCCCAGTTACGCCAATCGGAGGTCACTAAGATTAATGTTGAGTCGGTGTGTACATATGCAAAAACAATGTCGGACACCGTAGTTTTCTCTGAACCCCTGCCAAATCTGACCAGTGATGACATGAATAGCCGCATGTCGTCATTCCGCCGCTGGTTGTCGAGGTGGTGTCCAGCAAACGATGTGGGCTTTGTTGATCATTGGCAGACTTTCTGGGGAAGACCTGGTCTGATTCGGAGAGACGGCATCCATCCCACTTGGGAAGGAGCAGCTCTCATTTCTAGAAATCTGGCCAAGTTTATTAGTGGACCAAATCCATGACAAGCCAGAGTTGAGACCAGGAGGCAGAGTCGCAGTCTAACACACTTCTCTGCTCCTCCATTTCTGGAGTTACTTAGTGAAAATCCTATAGTGACGGTGTCTGTCCCCCGACCATTGAATTATTGAATTGAATTATTTTATTATTATAAGGTAAACAGAAGAGGAGCTGTGCATAAAAACCTCAACCTAATATCAGATTATGATATTGATTTATTTTGTCTTACTGAAACCTGGCTGGGTGATGGAGAATATGTTAGCCTAAATGAATCCACCCCTCCCAGTCATATTAATACTCACATTCCTCGAGGCACAGGCCAAGGAGGTGGAGTTGCAGCTATCTTCGACTCTAGCCTACTAATCAGCTCTAAACCTAAACTAAACTATAACTCATTTGAAAGCCTTGTTCTTGGTCTTTCGCACCCAAATTGGAAATCACTGCAACCAATTCTCTTCGTTATAGTGTACAGAGCACCTGGCCCATACTCTGAATTCTTATCTGAATTTGCAGAGTTTTTGTCAACTTTAGTCCTTAAAACGGACAAAGTTATTATTGTAGGGGATTTTAATATTCATGTGGACGTTGAGAGTGTTCATGAACCGACTCACTGTTTTAACCACACCCTCGACCTTGTTTTGGTGTATGGTATTGAAATTGAACATTTAGTGGTGTTCCCACAGAATCCCTCTTTATCCGACCACTGTTTGATAACTTTTGAGTTTATATTGCTGAACTACACACCATTGGGCAAAAATTTCTTTACAAGATGTCTGTCTGATAGTGCTGTAGCTAAATTTAAGGATGCGATTCCATCAGCTCTAAATTCATTATCAAGTCACAAAGTAACGGAGGATTCCTATGCTAGTTTCAGTCCCTCCCAAATCGATCATCTTGTTGATAGTGCTGCAGGCTCGCTGCGAATGACACTCGACTCTGTAGCCCCTCTAAAAAAGAAAATACTAAAACAAAGACGGTTAGCTCCATGGTATAATACTGAAACTCGCAAATTAAAGCAAATATCGCGGAAACTTGAGAGGAATTGGCGTTCCACCAAACTGGAAAATTCTCGTTTAATTTGGCAAGATAGTCTTAAAACTTATAGGAAGGCCCTCCGTAATGCCAGAGCAGCGTACTACTCGTCATTAATAGAGGAAAATAGGAACAATCCTAGGTTTCTTCTCAGCACTGTAGCCAGGCTGACAGAGAGTCACAGCTCTATTGAGCCAAGTATTCCCATAGCTCTCAGTAGTTACGACTTAATGAGCTTCTTTAATGATAAAATTCTAGCTATTAGAGACAAAATTCACCAAGACCTGCCCTCAACTGGCACCAACTTATCTCTTAACTCAGGAACCTTAGAAACAGCTGTAGAACCAGATATATGTTTAGACTGTTTTGCTTCCCTCAATCTTTACCAACTAACTTCAATAATTTCTTCATCTAAACCATCAACCTGCCTCTTTGACCCCATCCCGACTAGGTTGCTTAAAGATGTTTTACCCTTAGTCAGCACCTCTATACTAGATATGATCAATCTATCTTTATCAACAGGCTATGTACCACAGTACTTTAAAGTAGCTGTAATTAAACCTCTTCTGAAAAGCCCAAACTTGATCCGGATGTTTTAGCCAACTATAGACCTATATCTAACCTTCCATTTCTCTCTAAGGTTCTGGAGAAAGCAGTTGCTAAACAGCTGTGTGACTTTCTACAGAGCAATAGTTTATTTGAGGATTTTCAGTCAGGATTTAGAGCTCATCATAGCACAGAGACAGCACTGGTGAAAATTACTAACGACCTCCTTATTGCATCAGACAAAGGACTTGTCTCTGTACTGGTTTTATTAAATCTTAGTGCTGCATTTGATACCATTGACCATCAGATCCTATTGCAGAGACTGGAACATTTCATTGGCATTAAAGGAACCGCTCTAAGCTGGTTTAAGTCCTATTTATCAGATCGATTTCAGTTTGTACATGTTAACGATGAGTCCTCCATGCATGCCAAAGTTAGTCATGGAGTTCCTCAAGGATCTGTCCTCGGACCAATCCTCTTCACTTTATATATGCTTCCTTTAGGCAATATTATCAGGAAACATTCCATAAACTTTCATTGTTATGCAGATGATACTCCGTTATATCTATCGATCAAGCCAGATGAAACTCATCAGTTAGCTAAACTTCAAATGTGCCTTCAGGATGTTAAAACCTGGATGACCTGTAATTTTCTAATGTTAAACTCAGATAAAACTGAAGTTATTGTTCTGGGGCCTAAGCACCTCCGTGACGCATTATCTAAAGATATAGTTTCCCTTGATGGCATCGCCCTGGCCTCCAGCACCACTGTGAGGAATCTTGGAGTTATCTTTGATCAGGACATGTCGTTTAAGTCTCACATTAAGCAAATTTCAAGGACCGCCTTTTTTCATTCCTACGTAATATTGCGAAAATCAGGAACATCCTGTCTAAAAATGATGCAGAAAAACTAGTCCATGCATTTGTTACTTCTAGGCTGGATTACTGCAATTCCTTATTATCCGGCTGCTCGAAAAAGTCCGTTAAGACTCTTCAGCTGATCCAGAATGCTGCAGCACGTGTTCTGACAGGAACCAGGAAAAGAGATCATATTTCTCCTGTCTTAGCTTCTTTGCATTGGCTTCCAGTAAAATCCAGAATAGAATTTAAAATCATTCATTTTACCTACAAAGCTCTCAATGGTCAGGCACCATCTTATCTTAAAGAGCTCATAGTACCTTACTATCCCACAAGAGCACTGCGCTCCCTGAATGCAGTTACTTGTGGTTCCTAGAGTCTCCAAAAGTAGACTAGGATGTAAATGCTCCGTACTTGTATAGCGCCTTTCTAGTCTTTTCGACCACTCAAAGCGCTTTTTACACTACATCTGCATTCACCAGTCACACACTGCTCAAACGGAAACTAACATTCACACTCATTCATACACTGGCGGAATAGTCGCCAGGGGTTCAGTTTCTTGCCCAAGGACACTTCCACACGCAACTAGGGGGAGCCAGGGATTGAACCGCCAACCTTCCAATTAACGACCAACCCGCTCTACCTCCTGAGCCACAGCCGCCCCAGAGCCAGAGCGTTCAGCTATCAAGCTCCTATCCTGTGGAACCAGGTTCCAGTTTGGGTTCAGGAGGCAGACACCATCTCCACATTTAAGAGTAGGCTTAAGACTTTCCTCTTTGATAAAGCTTATAGTTAGGGCTGGCTCAGGTGAGTCCTGAACCATCCCTTAGTTATGCTGCTATAGGCCTAGACTGCCGGGGGATTTCCTATGATGCACTGAGCTCCTCTCTCCTCTACTTTCTCTCCCTCTGTATGCAACCTCATCCCATTAATGCATGTTACTAACACAACTTCTCCCCTTTCCGGTAGTCTTGTGCTTTCTCGTCCCTCTCCTCTCTCCTACTATCACTTCCTGCAGGTGTTTCTGGCTCTGGAGCTGTGGAGTCTCTTCGCCTAGTGCTTGCTCTTGGTGGGAACTGTTGGGCTTCTGTAAATAGCATCATAGAGTATGGTCTAGACCTGCTCTTTTATGAAAAGCGCTGTGAGATAACTGTTGTTGTGATTTGGCGCTATATAAATAAAATGGATTTGAATTTAATTGAATTCTCCATCGCAGCATAGTCTGCCGAGGCCTCCCTCCACTGCTTGTTTGGGTGGGTGATATGCAGGCTGATCAACCCCCGCCCCCCCCTCCTGTGACTGGATGTGTATTCAGAGCCAGTGAGCAACAGACAAAATAATAATAATAATAATGAAAACTGTGTTAACCTGCACTAAAATAGTTGTCAGCATTATTTAATTAATGCATTAACGCGAGAACTTGTTAACCCTTGTAACATTTTTTACATTACGTAACAGTAATGGGATCATGAAGAGCTTGTTTGAATCTATTTGTAGATTGTGTTTTGTGTTTACAAGTTGTAATATCCATTTGTAACTTATAGTCTGTCCATTTTCAATAATTCTGGCATCATTTTATCCCCATAATTGGTCTGTTTTGGCAATTAAAGGCAATAGTCAGTCTTCATCAGTTTTTATTCTTTTTCTAGATGTCTCTAGGCACCATTTCTCATGTGTATGTGAAACATGTTGACATGCCTGTCCATATAATGATGCCTTCATCAATTTTGGATACTTCTCAACAAATGTTGTGTCGTGCTGGATCTGGACAAGTATTCACTTGTTTTTGTTTCAACACTTTTTTATTGCTTTTGACCGTTTGTATGTTTATACACATGTACTTATGCAAGTACACTATACAATAACAAATACATTGCTAAGTAACTAACAAATGTTTATCCTATAGTCATCAGTGTCCTTCTTCAGTTGTCCATAGTCAAGGCAAGGTTTGCTTGGCCTGCATCCTACTCCCAATATAACAGCCCATCAATCATCCTCAATTTCACTCCCCCGATTCAGCAGATTTGTGTGTTCATGATAGTTTATAAGAGGCCCCCACACTAAAAGCTCTTGTTTTCCTTTTAAAGAATAAAAGGATACACATATACACAGTCCCTTTAACCATTCACCAATACTTTGTCTGTGTACATTTTCCCATGACATTGCTATCATCTGTTTTGCTTGTAACAGAAATAGATCTTTCTTCTGTAACCTATGTTCCCCTTCGAGGGAACTCGAACTGCGTCGGTGACGACACTATGGGATCGCCTCTGGGCGTGGCAGGGCTGAACTATGAATGAAACTACTCCAATCCTATTGGTGTTACTAGAACGGTAGCGTGTGACAGCGTAACCGGAGGGTTATATAAGCACGCAGGTACACAGGACACATTAGCCTTTTTTTATTCAGCAGGCACTCTGAGTATGTTTGGAAGCTCCACTATCGAGAAAGTTGTTGTCTTACCTGGAAATCCTGACGAAGCAGTAGAGACCATGTCTGGTGATCAGTTCCAACAATGTGTTTTTCCATGCCCACGCTACATCGCGGCTGGGGAGACTCATGAGATGTGTGTTCCTGTCTGGGGATGTTGCACGCCCAGGCAGCTCTCGAGGGGGCTGCCTGCGGCCATGGCGAGGCCCGGTCCCTGAGGGTGCTGAGGTCTCGTGCAGCTCAGCTTGGAACGATGCCTCGGGTGGAGGAAGCACTCGCGAGCTATCTTTCTCCCACCCTCGCTTCATTCCTTCAGACGCCGGCGCTCCCCACCAAACCGTGGTGGACGACATGCGCTTTGGTGGGCAAGGCCTACATGGCAGCAGGTCGAGCTGGTGCAAGCCTGCACACCATGGCCAGCTTGCAGGCGTACCAGGCCGATCTTCTCAAAGACTGACCTAGGGGGAGGTCCCTCTGAGGAGGACCTAACTGAGCTCCGTAGAGCTACTGACTTAACACTCCGTGTTACCAAGGAGACGGCCCGTTCCAGTGGCTACGGAACGCCATCTGTGGCTCAACCTCTCGGGCATCCAGGGGAAGGAGAAGGCTTCTCTCCTGGATGTGCCCCTCTTTCCTACTGGCCTGTTTGGTGAGGCAGTGGATGCTGTCGTCAGCAGGTTTCAGCACGCCAAAGGCAGGGAGAGGCGTTTGAACAATATCTCCCCCGCTGGTCTGGGTCCAGGACGGCGACGGCTGAAGAGAGACAAGCTCAGCCCTCGGCTAGCTCCTACCGCCGGAGCCAGAAGCGAAGCGTCGCTTCCCATAGTCCCTCTCAACAAACCTGGGACCAGTAAACCGGGGACCTACGCATAACACCGGCCACCAGCCCCGAGGGGTTGGTTCCCTTAGCGGATTTTGTAGAAGCATGGCGGAGCCTTGCAAACATTTTCCCGTGGGTCCTGCGCACCGTAGTGGATGGCTACAGGCTGCAGTTCCGGGTCCACCCCCCGCAGAAGTTCAACAGGGTGGTCTGGACTGCGGTGCACGTGGGGCAGAGAAGTTCGCTCTCTGCTGGAAAACGGGCCAGAGAGCTTATTTTCCCGCCAGTCAGTGAGTCCGGGTTCTACAGCCGGTACTTCATAGTTCCCAAGAAGGACGGAGGGTTGCATCCTATTTTAGATCCGCGGTCCCTGAACCAATCTCTGAGGAGATTCAGGTTCAGGATGCTCACCATCCCCGCCATCATCAGTTTCGAGGAATGGGTTGTCACGATAGATCTGCAAAGACGCTTATTCCCAGTCTCCATCCGTCCCTCTCACAGGAAGTTCCTGAGGTTTGCCAGTATAGGGTTCTTCCATTCGGCTTAGCACTCTCTCCCCGCACATTCACCAAATGCATGGATGCAGCTCTGGCCCCGCTGAGGCTCCAGGGCTTCCGCATACTGAACTACATCGACGACTGGACGACTTTCGATTTCTCCCCGATGCCTGGAGTTTGCCCCGGGGAGGGTCAGGGCCATCCTGCACCCTTGTCCAGGTTATGTCCCTTAGGTTCCGGCCAGACTGGCAGGGTCCACGGTGCTGCAGGCGTTTCATCCCCCACCTCATGTGACGGCGGAGGACAGGAGACTTCATCTGCTCTGCCCTGTCAGAGCACCAAGTATTTACACTCTGAGGTCTTCCCGGTGGAGGAAAGCAGACCAGTTGCTGGTGTGTTTCGGGTCCCCCAAGGCTGGGCTCCCCGCTTCTAAACACACCATCAGCAACTGGATCGTTCAGACTATTTCCCTGGCCTATCAGGTGCGTGGTATTGCCTTCATCTATGGCCGTAAGGGCGCACTCTACTCGAGGCATGGCGGCTTCTTGGGCCCTCCTCGCAGGAGCGTCACTCCAGAATTTGTGTGACATGGCTGGCTAGGCCACCCCTCACACTTTCATCCAGTTTACAGTCTGGACCTTCCTACTGCACCCGGCACCCATGTGCTCTCCCCCTAGTCGTGCCTTGCTTCATAGAAAAGGGCTAATGTGTCCTGTGTGCCGGCGTGCTTATATACTGTGGTGTATAACATATGTGCATTTGATGCATAACAGTTTAACATAGCACTGTAGCAGCTGGATAGAGGATTAGTGACCTTTTAAGGGGAGAGCAGAGGTCAGTGGTTATGTGGAGACTCAGACCCTTATATGGTGTCTAACAGATGCCTAAACATGTCCTATATAAGCTGTGTTTGATGTACAGAGAGACAGAGTGGTCATCGGGCTGGGTCACTCTCCAAGCTGCTGCAGAGCTTGTAATTGATGCTGAACTCCTTGATGTAATAAACTTTTATGATCAAGAACAGTGTCAAGCGGATTTCTTCTCAACACATCATCGCAGCATTATATTTCGGACACCACAGAAATTGGCGACCACGAAGGGACCGTGTTGTGCCTGAATTCATCGTTCCATCACAGGGCTCCATCAAGCTGACTCGCGCTCCAGACGCTGGCGTATATGGTGAGTTTTCTCATAAACTGTGGGCGCTGGTCAGTTCGTGTGTCTGTGTGTGCGTTAAAGGGTAAACCGGTTTGATCCCGTGTGAATGCTTGCGGGTGGATGTGTGAGAAGACTCTAAATTTTGTGTGCAAGCGGATTTCTTCTCAACACATCATCGCAGCATTATTGTTCGGACACCACAATACCCCTTCGGTTACGCCGTCACACGCTACCGTTCTAGCAACACCAATAGGATTGGAGTAGTTTAATTCATAGTTCAGCCCTGCCACGCCCAGAGGCGTTCCCAAAGTGTCGTCAACGATGCATTGTCTCGTTCCCCTTCTCGGGGAACAAGGGTTACATATGTAACCCGAGACGTTCTTTGGTGTAACAGCTTAATAAACAGAATTTGGGTTCCATTGTTAATTTTACAGATAATATAACTTCTATTGTATATTTGACCTCTTCCCACACACAGTGTAAAAATGTCCCTGTGTTTGGTTTGCTCCAATGAAATTTCTGATTTGTAAATAGTTATTACAAGCTCCTCAAAAGACACTGATGTAGCATCAGTTGAACGATACAAATCCTGAATTTTCTGTACCTTTTCTGACCAAATCCTGAACCCAATATCAGCTCTACCAGGAGTGAAATCTTCATTGCCACAAATTGGGCTGAAACGAGAAATAGGATGTGATTTACCTAGATGTTTCCTCACCTCGAACCGCACCTTGATCATGTTCCGAGTAATGGAGTTAGTTTTGGAGTATTTTAGGGATACCTGAGTACATATAGAGAGGAGGAGGTATCTTTTAAAGAGTGAGACTCCATCTCTACCCAGGCAGGAGGGTTGTCCTTTGTGAAATAAAACATTTCTCAGTTCTCAAATACCAGAGGAAATTGCAAAAATGGAGCCTCTGTCTTTCAAAGAGTAAGTACAGGAGGGATAAGCAAAGACGTTTATTCTTCCACAGAAAATAAAAAAAATACCTTCTTTAGAAAATAAAATAGATTTGGAGGAGGAGGCAGTGGGATGTTCTGGAATAAGTAAAACAATTTGGGGAGTATATTAATTTTCAAAATATGAATTCTTCCAATTAGAGAGAGATTTAAAGTGTGTCCATCTTTCAATTAGTTTAACTGATTCCATATAGGATCATAATTAGCATTTACAACCTCTTTCATATTTGGAAATATATGAATTAGGGCTGAATGATTGATGATGATTTCTGCCAGATATTGCAATTAAGATTCAATTTTTTCATTTAGCTGACGCTTTTATCCAAACGACTTACAATTGCTATACATGTCAGAGGTTCAATTCAATTCAGTTTTATTTATATAACGCCAAATCACAATTACAGTTATCTCACAGCTCTTTTCATAAAAATAGCTACAGTGCTGAAAAGAAACCTGGGGTTGTTCCTATTTTCTTCTATTAATGACGAGTAGTACGCTGCTCTGGCATTATGGAGGGCCTTCCTATAAGTTTTAAGACTATCTTGCCAAATTAAACGAGAATTTTCCAGTTTGGTGGAACGCCAATTCCTCTCAAGTTTCCGCGATATTTGCTTTAATTTGCGAGTTTCAGTATTATACCATGGAGCTAACCGTCTTTGTTTTAGTATTTTCTTTTTTAGAGGGGCTACAGAGTCGAGTGTCTTTCGCAGCGAGCCTGCAGCACTATCAACAAGATGATCGATTTGGGAGGGACTGAAACTAGCATAGGAATCCTCCGTTACTTTGTGACTTGATAATGAATTTAGAGCTGATGGAATCGCGTCCTTAAATTTAGCTACAGCACCATCAGACAGACATCTTATATAGAAATTTTTGCCCAATGGCGTGTAGTTCAGCAATACAAACTCAAAAGTTATCAAACAGTTGTCAGTTCATGAACACTCTGAGAGAAGCCAGTGGAATCTAACAGAGAGATAAACACAGTACTAAAGCTGTCATTCTCAACGTCCACGTGAATATTAAAATCCCCTACAATAATAACTTTGTCCGTTTTAAGGACTAAAGTTGACAAAAACTCTGCAAATTCAGATAAGAATTCAGAGTACGGGCCAGGTGCTCAGTACACTATAACGAAGAGAATTGGTTGCAGTGATTTCCAACTTGGGTGCGAAAGACCAAGAACAAGGCTTTCAAATGAGTTATAGTTTAGTTTAGGTTTAGAGCTGATTAGTAGGCTAGAGTCGAAGATAGCTGCAACTCCACCTCCTCGGCCTGTGCCTCGAGGAATGTGAGTATTAATATGACTGGGAGGGGTGGATTCATTTAGGCTAACATATTCTCCATCACCCAGCCAGGTTTCAGTAAGACAAAATAAATCAATATCATAATCTGATATTAGTTCATTTACTAGTACACCTTTAGAAGAGAGAGATCTGATGTTTAAGAGTCCACATTTAACTCTCCTATTCATTTGCACTATTGCTCTTGTGGTTTTAATTGAGGTTTTTATGCACAGCTCCTCTTCTGTTTACCTTTGATTTAAATAATTTCGATGGTCGGGGGACAGACACCGTCACTATAGGATTTTCACTAAGTAACTCCTGAAATGGAGGAGCAGAGAAGTGTGTTAGACTGCGACTCTGCGTAGGGTTTTGGGTGGGTAACTGCTGAATTAGAAGGGCAGAGAAGTGTGTTAGACTGCGACTCTGCTCCTGGTCTCAACTCTGGGTTGTCATGGATTTGGTCCACTAATAAACTTGGCCAGATTTCTAGAAATGAGAGCTGCTCCTTCCCAAGTGGGATGGATGCCGTCTCTCCGGATCAGACCAGGTCTTCCCCAGAAAGTCTGCCAATGATCTACAAAGCCCACATCGTTTGCTGGACACCACCTCGACAACCAGCGGCGGAATGACGACATGCGGCTATACATGTCATCACTGGTCAGATTTGGCAGGGGTTCAGAGAAAACTACGGTGTCCGACATTGTTTCTGCATATGTACACACCGACTCAACATTAATCTTAGTGACCTCCGATTGGCGTAACCAATGTAACATGTAGCCTACAGCTGAACCGAAGCGGTTTACCGGCTTCTCGCTGACCCGCCCTTCTCTGCTTCTGATTGGCTAGTAGTCCTTAACTAGGAGCTGCGCGTGTGCAACTCCCAACAAAGATCATTTAGAGACAAGATGTATCACTCCAACACACAGGGTGAAAAGAGGTGCTGCAGCAATGTGCAGTATGACAAAAAATATGTTGTTTTGAAAATGAAACCATGTAAACCTGTTCTGGTACAACCTCTAAATAGGATTTTGAACCTGAAAATGAGCAGAATACCACCTCTTTAATCAGTTTGGATATTGGAATTTTCATAATACTGCACCAGGTTCAGTTTAAAGCAATGTATTAAAGTTTTCCCCAATCTCAAAGCGTTTAGCTGATCAGTTTTGTTTTGTTGTAGAACTCAAGGTCAAGGATATCTTTATTGTCCCAGAGGGCAATTTGTTGTACAGACAGCAGTCAACACACAACTACTTGAAGGAACAGGATTCTCAAAGAGAGTTGAAACATTTAGAACTAGTTGCCACATCATAACCCTATATTAATAAATTACTAAGCACTTAGTTTTGTGTTGAGGAACATTTAATTCAATTCAATTCAATTCAGTTTTATTTATATAGCGCCAAATCACAACAACAGTTATCTCACAGCGCTTTTCATAAAAAGAGCAGGTCTAGACTGTACTCTGTGATGTTATTTACAGAAGCCCAACAGTTCCCACCAAGAGCAGCACTAGGCGACAGAGGCAAGGAAAAACTTCCTAAGTAACCATTTAGGTTACTGCTGAAAGTAAACTACCATTAGCTCTGCTAACATTGCGAATCTGTTGTTTCAGCCTGAAAGTCTGCGCTACAATAATATTAACACCGCATCACCTAAGGAGAGCTTTGCATTTATTCATTTTAGCTGATGCTTTTATCCAAAGCGACTTGCAATTACTATACATGTCAGAGGTCGCACGCCTCTGGAGCAACTAGGGGTTAAGTGTCTTGCTCAGGGACACAATGGTGGATGGGTCACAGGGGGAATTGAACCCAGGTCTCTCACACCAAAGGCATAGTCTTATCCACTGCTTCATCACCACCCCTGATAGTTAGTTACAAATGACAACTGCTATTTAGTTTGTTATTCCATATTTAATATAGTGGTCAAAGTAAATTTGCTTAATAAGTTGATTGCTGTGATGATCAGTGACTCAGAGCTGGTAGAACACACAAGCACGACAGAAAAAATCAGGGTAACTGTCCAAGTATACAAGATTTATTCTAAGAACAACAGGGTCAGAACTGGGAGATCATTTAAAAACTGGCTAACTTTACAGGCAGGGATTAGGCAGAGAATCAGAGTCCATAGAATCAGGCCGAGGTTAGACAGGAGTGAACTGAATCGGGGAATAATGCTGCATTCCAGAATTTCCAAGTTTAAATTTCGAACTTCTGACCTAAAAGCGTTCCGGGTGCGTGATGATTCATGACGCCGAAAGTTAACAAAATACATGGCTGACTGTGACAAACTGATAATTCTTTGTCAAGTGTGCACACCGCTGAACCCTCAGCAGTGACCTTGGTGTACCTATAATAATATTGGCAACATGTGAAGTCGGGGTACATATTTTTTCACCAAGTTCACAAATAGGAACTCTGACTTCAAGTGGCGTTCCATGCTACTTTTTCTAGTTGGAGGTCATAAATTTCCAAGTTCACTGAAACGCAGCATATGTGCTGGAAAGCTGAGCATGTGCAAAAGACAGTCCAGCAAAGAATTAGTGGAGATGTGCCTGTATACTGTATATGCTGAGGGACTAATAAGGGGATGAGCTTCAAATGGGGGGAGGAGCAGGGAACATCAGGGGAAGGGAATGAGGTAATCACCCTGACAGTTTTCACTGATCTATAGATGAGATTTCTCCTACATGCCTGTTCATAGTTTGAAACAGCCCCTACCTATCACCAGTCCGTGTGTCTCTGCCCCCCCTCGCAGACATCAGAGAGACAAACTCCGGAGAGCAGACTGAGTGGAGAAACCAGCAGTATGGACCAGCCCAGCACCAGCCAAGCCAACCAGTCGGCCAGCTCCAACTCTAGTCAGCCTCCATCCCCCAACACCAACACAGAATCTGACCAGGTCCTCCAGGAGGCCCAGGCCAGCATGATGAAGACCATCCCTGTGCTGAACGTATCAGAGACCAGAGAGGGTCACTGTAATTCAGCCTCTGGAGAGATCACTTCTGCTGCAACAAAGTCAGAGCCAAACGGACCTCTGGAACTGACATCACAAGGTTGTACAATCCCATTCACTTAAAACACATTGGACACACGTTGCTATATAAGGCTGCATGTTTGCTCTGTTTGTGTGCAGGTTTCACAAAAATGTTCCCTAAGAGAGTCCTGCTGAATCTGCAGAACACATTTAGCCGTGTCAATAGTCAAATGAAGACCTGAAACAATTAGTACATATTAATAGCAGAGATATGACAGAAATAACCAGGAATTTATTAACATGAAGTTAGATATTAAAAAACGTCTTGTTAAAGCAAAGCAGCCACGGCCATAATATAAGAGGTAATCAAGACCGTCTAGTGTTATAACCAAGGATTTTTTCCTAACAACTGTACAAGTTTCTGTGCCAAAATATGCCAATAAAATCTAAAAAATACATATAATAATTACCTTGTCAAACCTCTCAGTCAATAGTACTATGGAGAAAAGATTCTAAATTCTAAAGATGTTCTTAGTCGACTAGTGGTGGTTTGTTCAAGCTATAAGTCAACAAGTCGTCACACGTTAATGATATTTAATTATTTAAATATGTATTTATGGGGCATCAGAAAATAGTTTGAGTTCCAGGCCTGAGAAAGAATGTTGTCAGTAATGTTAACACTAGACTACCTTACAGAAAAACTCAAAACTGGAGTGGAGTGGAAGTAGGTAGGGGGAGGGAGGGAGGAGCAAATGCTTTCGGAAAGGCCTCTCTGTAAGACTCGAATGTGCCGTCTTCCACGCAAACTGTGAGCCATGCGTACGCACATAAACTGGAGAAATGACAAATGGCGACTCACATGGCAGAAGGATGAAACTGTTTGAAATGGATACTATTGTGTAAAATAAATTGAAAAATGACCTATAATAGTGGTGTTGGCCAATAAAACTTCATATAATTTTAGATTATATGAGTTAATTTGCAAAACAGAATAAACAAACACCCGTTTGATTCGATTTTCCCTGAAGTGGCAAAAAAACCATTTGCAGCGCACACAAAAATAACCATGATGTAGGATATCCAAGGAAGGTTAAAGTCTATAGCAACTGGACTTTGTTGAAGATCAGTGGCGGCTCCTGCCAAATCTCTTGGGGGGTAATTGATCGATGATCGATGATGGCTGAGGTGACCAGTTCAATGGTCTTAGTCTGCTATAAGACAAGGATTGTTCCTTAGGCAACATACTGTACAGTATTTGTGAACAGCTACATCCTGAAGTTCAGTGCCAATGTCTACAATGAATGAACAGTCCACAGTTAAGATCAACAGATCTTTAGACCATTGAATGTAAAGGCAACTACTTTAGCAATAATGAAAAAAAAAATGACTCTCATAATCATCTGATTTAGCTGTGACAAACCTTTTATTTAGGAACAATAAATTCAGAATAAAGCGCAGTGGCACTGGGCTGATGATGTGCAATGAATAAAATTATTTACAGTTAATCTTGCGTTGCAGCTAAGGGACCCATCTCAAGTAAGAGGCTACAATTATGTAATAATGTCACATATGCTGTACATGAAGGTGGATCAAACATAGCTAATCTTAAATGTTTAATGGGGTACAGAGGAGCACAGTATTTATTTTCATTCTTGAAGTTACAAACATTACACAAGACTAATAAGGTAAGCAGAGAGTAGTAAAAAATCCACTTCTTATACTGTAGTTACACAGTATTATTAGGGGTGTAGGCTGCATTAAAGTATCCACTGTTCTCCTGTACTCTATAATCACACAGTAACAACGAGCTATGTGTTGTTCTCCCATTCTCACTCTGTATTTACACATAAACATCAAGGCATGAAAGGGGAAATATAAAAGGTATATTCTATTATTTTTGGTTTATTTTCTGTGTTGCTTTCCCACTTCTTCTTTTTACCCTCCTCTGACAAGATCCCAGTGGTGGCCACATCATGCTACCTCCTCTTTCTTCTGTGGTTTCTGGCAATAAAAGAAAAAAACAACACATCAAATAATTGTTAAGGGTTAAGTGCAGCTAACTTTAAATTGACTCCACCACCAGCACACATAAAACATGGCTTAATAACAATCACATTTAACATAAGCATAAAATTCAGCTTAATAATAACTATCAAGATTATTATTATTAGCTTAGCCTATGGCATTTTACGGAGCATAAATTAGCCTAGTGGCTAGCGGACTTTTCCTCTCCTCATAGCTTAACAAATTACATGTATTATTTATACTGTGTCTTACTCACCGCTGGTAAAGTCACTGCATCTCCCGACAACACGGTTGAATTTTCAGCCTGAACGTACATTTTCTACAGCAGCTGGTCGTAGTGAGAGCAACAAGCTGGAGGACCGCCGAGTCGTTTTCAGGTGTCTGTCAAAAACAGTCACAGCTAACTAACAGTGTGACTGGTAGAAAGTGTGAGAAAAATCCCCTGCCTCTTGGCGGTGCATCGCCCGGTCGCCCTAATGAACAAACCGCCCCTGTTGAAGATACTTGAAGGAGTTTCGTCCATCACCTGACAGACTTCTTCAGTTCTGACTGACTCGTAGGGAAACTCAGCTATTTAACCTCTGTGGGGTCATTTGTGAAGATGACTGACAGCGCTGGTTCGTGCTCCTGGCTATGATTTAGGATAATAAACACAGACAGAGATATATTGTTATCACATGTTATGGTATTTGAGCCAAACGCTGTGCACAGCGTGTGGAGGTGATGCACTGCATGTAAAAACACAATATACAAAAGTATAACACTATTTATTAAGTACATCTTTCAGTGTGCCGTTATGTCACATAAAACAAATCATTTCTTTTAACTCGTCAGCAGCCTTGTTAAGTGAGTGGACTGTTTGTGTTGCCTAAATAAATGTTTAAACACAAGCAGAATGCATTTGGTTTGCTATCTTTTCAAATGAGGGACAAATTAGGCTATGTACCTGGGTCTTGCATGTATGTGTCCCGCTCATGAGGGGTTTATGTTCCTGCAGATCGGTTATCAAGGGGGTGGAGCTCCGGTGCCCCTTTACACAGGTACACAGGCACTGCGTGTATGTACACGTTTTATCCACCAAACAACATGCTTCAGCTTCACCAAAAAGAACGTCAGTCACACCGAGTTAAATTTCTTTTTGTAGCTTTTCTGTCAGAGTTTGCCTCCTTTTCTTCCTGCAGTCAGCACGTATTAATATTAATGAGGGGCGTTTCACTGACCATTTCTAGGCAACTATGGGCGTTTAAAGGGTCGGACAAGGAGCTGGCTCACATACGCCACATTTCAAGTTGAATGGATTTATAAAGGGAAATCAGTGTAGGATGTGCGTGTGCACGGTTTTGTGGAAAGTTGTCCCGAGCACAGGCCTTCAGAACTGTGGCACTCAAGGGCTGTTGCACCTAAACTTTGGACTGCTCTGCTCTGATTCTGGGAATTCTTTCAAAAGGCAGTTGAAGACACACCTGTTCAGACAGGTGTTTGGGTAATCTGTATGCACCTGGGGTCACATTCATAAACCTGTGCATAGGAAAAGACTACTAAAGGTTGCATACGGACAAGTCACAGGAAGTGCATGCGCACTGTTTTATAAATCAGAAAATTTTTGTTCCCTGAGAGAGTGAGATGAGGGGGGAAGGTCATAGTAGTTCAGTCACATGTGCAGGAGCCTGACTGTGCTATGTTCTGTAAGTAATGGTGAGATGTTGAACTGGATCGTCAGGGAGCCAGTGAAACTGTCTGTGTTATACCATTAGGAGTCATTACACAATAATTAATTTTGTTGCAAACTGCTTTGGTGACATTGTTTTAATGAAACACTCTTGCCAATAAGGCACACTGAACTGAAACTGAACTGATTATTTTGAGATGTGTTGTCTTTGAACACGATTCACATGGTATTTTAATATCATGGAGAAACTGTAACAGTTAAAACACAGGTCTGTGTGTTTTGTTTGTGCTGCAGCCTCAGTGGAGCCTGATGCCCAGGAAGACACACCTCCCAAGCTGACTGAGGGGGCGGACTCCACCCAGTTAAAACCCCTGGACACAGGTACAATTCCAGTTTGAACAGAGAAGATAAAGTCCCAAAGAAATTTATTATGTAATATCAAGTGTCTACCAGTACAGAGTCCTGCGGTCTCATTTCTAAAACTGTACATGGGAAAGACTACGAAATGTGATGTACGGATAAAAATCTATACAAAATATACGCACAAGAATATTCTGCTTTAGAAAACGGTTTCCCTTTATAAATCCATTCAACTTGAAATGTGGCGTATGTGAGCCAGCTCCTTGTCCGACCCGCCTAGAAATGGTCAGTGAAACGCCCCTCATTAATATTAATACGTGCTGACTGCAGGAAGAAAAGGAGGCAAACTCTGACAGAAAAGCTACAAAAAGAAATTTAACTCGGTGTGACTGACATTCTTTTTGGTGAAGCTGAAGCATGTTGTTTGGTGGATAAAACGTGTACATACACGCAGTGCCTGTGTACCTGCGTAAAGGGGCACCGGAGCTCCACCCCCTTGATAACCGATCTGCAGGAAGGTGCATCCCTCCTGAGAAGTGACAGAGGTGAAAGGGGACACATACATGCAGTACAGGATGACCCAGGTACTAATTTGGAATCCCCCATTTGAAAAGATCGTAAACCAAATGCATTCTGCTTGTGTTTAAACATTTATTTAGGCGACACAAACAGTCCACTCACTAAACGAGGCTGCTGATGAGTTAAAAGAAATATGACTTGTTTTATGTGCCAGACAGCGGCACACTGAAAGATCTACTGAATTAACAGTGTTATATTTTCCATAACGTTTTTACAAGCAGCGCATCACATCTACACGCTGCGCACAGTGTTTGGCTCGATAAGGCAATGAACATGTGATAATACATGAAAGTACGCACTTTATTTGCTCGACTGACGCAACAAAAACTGTATCAATTTAAATGTAATTTGTCCTTCTGTTCACCTTCTTAATGAGAATAAACTACACTGCATTCTTTGCAGAAACAGATATCTCCGTTTGTGTTTATGATCCTAAATCATGGTTTTTGTGTGCCTTTTTTTGCCACTTCACACAATCAATCAAACACGGGGTTGTTTATTCAGAAAGGCTTTCATCTGTTTGGCAAATGAACTAATATTATTAAATTATATTAAGTTTTATTGGCCTATAATACTCAGAGGTAATAGTTCGATTTATTTTACACAGTAGTATCCATTTCAAACGTTTCATCCTTTTGCAATGTGAGTCGCCGTTTCTCTTCTCCAGTTTACTTGCATACACAGAGTTTGCATGGAGGACTGCACATTATCCCGTCAGATCTGTTTTTTAAAGATCACAACCTCTGCATGGGATGTGGCGTACACATCGTTTATAAATGAGACCTCTGTATTTGTCAGCATGAACAAAATACTGGCACTAAGGCTAAATCCACACTCCTGCTTTTTCTTTTTAAAACGCAGCACATCTGCTGTTTACAGCTGCCATCCAGACTAAAACGCTGAATCCAACCACCTAAAACAGAGAAGTTTGAAAACGCTGATGACCCTGTTTTTGTTTTAAAACTCCACCAACACAATATCTATGCAGAAAATACAAATACTAAAAGTAGCATTGGTACAAAAAATGTATAATGTTACTGATTATTATAGTAATATTAATGTAGGACTTGTAGCACCAGATGTTGTGCAGGAACAGAAGGGCAGTAGGCGACTCACAGCCACAGATGCAGACTTCAGAGCCAGAAACACCTGCAGGAAGTGATAGGAGGAGAGAGGAGAGGGACGAGAAAGCACAAGACTACCAGAAAGGGGAGAAGTTGTGTTAGTAACATGCAATAATGGGATAAGAATGCAAGTCCCCCTGCAGTCTAGGCTTATAGCAGCATAATTAAGGGATGTTAAATGTGGAACCTGGTTCCACAGGAGAGGAGCTTGATAGCTGAACGCTCTGGCTCCTAGTCTACTTTTGGAGACTCTAGGAACCACAGGTGCATTCTGGGAGCGCAGTGCTCTGGTGGGGTAGTAAGGTACTATGAGCTCTTTAAGATAAGATGGTGCCTGACCATTAAGATTCTATTCTATTCTGGATTTTACTGGAAGCCAATGCAGAGAAGCTAAGACAGGAGAAATATGAAGAGTGAGACGATCTGCTTCCATGCCCACTGTACGTGAATGGCTAGTCGTTTTAATATAGATGGTGATCAATTCTGATATGAAGCTAAAATGCTGGTGAGGACGGAGATGGTATTATTTTTAACTCTGTTTTCAAATGAAAACGTAGTAGTGTGGATTCAGTGTAAGTGGTTCACTCACTTCCAGCACTGTGTCAGAAAACGGCTTTTAACTAGTGTAACAAAGGACAAGGTTGTGTTTTCCTACAAACCTAAATGACTAAATGACAGCACTGTGATATTTGGACAGCATCCGCTGTGGAGTCATCTCCGTCAGCTGCTCCATCAGCTGCTCCATCAGCTCCACCCTCATCTTCTCACAGCATAGAGCGCAGCAGCCGGCCACAGATGGAGAAACCCCGCCGCTCCAGTGTGGACAAGGAGATGAAGCAGAGTCCAGAGAGGGCCCACAAGTCCCCACCTCCTCCTCCTCCACGAAGGTGAGCTAGTTGATCTCAGAGTGAGGATCACCTGCAGACCAGGCTTTCTAAAAGTATAAATCACTCTAATGGATTGTTATAATTAGTATTGTTTTCTTCCCAGGTTCCATTGTGTAAGTTCAGGTGTTACCACAGGAAGGTCAGGAGAGGTGATTTTCACCAGCAGGAAAGAGCCAGTTGCAGCTCAGGTATGTATGTGAGCACACACACCAACATAGAGGAAGAGAATTTGTCATATTGTTGGCTAAAGAGACAAATGTCACTTTAACATCTGTAACTAATTAACATTAAACTCCTCAGTTGGCCAAAGTTGGCCAAATCATAAAATGGAGCTCTTTTCTGGTGTGTGGCAAGCCGAAGTTTTGATGAAGAAGTCAAGAGTAAGAAACACATCTCGTTATCATGCTGACTGTGTCTTGTTGCGAGAGTCATAAAGTTATATAGCCTATATCATTTTCAGAATTTGCAGCTAGCTACACAGATACGTAGCAGTCATGTATTGGCCAGCAGACAAAGCTAAGGAGCAGTTAACAGTATGCTGAATTGTGTTTATCACTAGCGTAGTGTTAGCTTAAATTTAGCAGCTAAAGTGAAAACTGGGGCATTTTAAAAAAAATGACATCTCAGCCCTAGTTTCTCGCAGTATAGTTCCCCATAGCTGCTTTACTTAATGAAACTAGCACTAACACTTCAAAATAAAAAAAATATTGTGTAATATAATGCAGTAAGGCTCTCAGGCATTCTGTATTGCTGTCAGATATGTTTCTCCTGTATATCGACTTTTCTCATTTAATTAATCCCTGCTGAGTGCAGGCTTACCTGAAGTCTTTCTAAACATGCATGTGGCACCTTTTCACCTCAATGAGAAATTAGCTTAATTAATTTGAATTCAGCTAGAAACTCCTGTATTTTTATAGCTCCTGGCTTTCAGCAGCTTTTCTGCTTATGCTCAAAACTTTCTGGACATTAACAATCTCTCCCACATATCTGTGTTCTCTGACATTTGCGGAATAATATTTTGAGACAAAAGTCATAATATTATGAGAAATAAAATTGTTATCTGATGAGAATGTCACAATATTTTAACAGAATCTACCTGCCCCTCTGTTGTGCATCACCCTGCATTTTGGCTCTGCTGATAGGGAAGTAGGTTTCCCCCTTTAGACCGTCTAACAGACACTGAGCCGTCTGGGACTGTACTGGATGAGATGACCGAAACTGAAAATCTCACCACAAATCTGCACAAAGGTTCACATCAGCGCCTCTGATGAAGTGCAGATCACATCCGCTTCAGAGAGAATTGCTGCGTCATGGGGATTATTGCTTATTAATATGGAAAATGTTTTTGTTGCTGTTGTTGAGTTACATTTGGGGCTACAGTCAAAACATCCGGGACTAAAGCCCCCCAAAAAATGACCTGGCGACGCTGATGCAACCAAGTAGATCATTCAAGCTGTGCTGTGTTTTCGCTCACTGATATGTTTAAGGATGAGGGTGAGAAAGAGCCGCCTGTGGTTTCTCAGCCAAAACCCCCAAGACAGGCATCAGAAGTCAAACCCAAACCCCAGATATGTGCTCCTGCACCTCTGGCTGGTTACTCCTCCACCCTTGCTACAGCCTCAGCACACAGGGAGGACGAGGAGGAAGAGGAGGAAGAGGAGGAGGACAACAAATTCATGAAAGAGCTGCAGGTATGTTTGGCAATTTTCTATTTCTTACAACTTAAGCAGATCACATACTCAAACGGGGAAGCTACTAGGACACCAGACCTGATGCTGCTATGTGCTTTCCTGGGTCATAGTGACCTTTTATTTAAAGTGAGATCCAGTGAGTATGGCATACTGCCAACATGACATTTAGTACACATTTGGTATAGGACTGGTCTATTCATCTATATATATGTATATAGATGTATTATATATTGCGTATAGATGTAGATATATTGCACTACAATGTCCAGTTTAAAACTAAGTGTCCGTGTGTCAGACACTTAGAGGGAGGAGTTATAAAGTTTGATGGCCACAGGCAGGACTGACTTCCTGTGGCGCTCTGTGGTGCATTCTGGGGGAATAAGTCTTGCGCTGAAAGTGCTCCTGTGTTTGAGCAGCACGTCATGGAGTGGGTGGGAGACATTGTCCAAGATGACATGTAGTTTGGACAGCATCCTCCTCTCTGACACCACTGACAGAGAGTCCAGCTCCACAACGTCACTGGCCTTGCGGATCAGTTTGTTGAGTCTGTTAGTGTCCAATACCCTCAGCCTGCTGCCCCAGCATGCAACAGCAAAAAGGATAGCACAGGTCACCACAGACTAAACATCCTCAGCATCGTCCTGCAGATGTTGAAGGACCTCGACCTCCTTAGAAAATAGAGATGGCTCTGAATGGTCGATGTTGAAAGCACTGGAGAAGTCAAAAACCATGAACCTCACAGTGCTCGCGGGCTTGTCCAGGTGGGCGTAGGTTGAGCAGGAAGATGATGGGGTCCTCAACTCCCAGTCAGGCCTGGTAGGCCAACTAGAGGAGGTCCAGAAGTGGTCTTTTTCTACATTTGCACCTCCCGTCCAGACTAAAATGTCAAAAATGAAGACCTAAAACGGAGAAGTTTGAAAAGGCTGCTGAACCCATTTTTCCTTTTGAAACTCCGGAGAGCGTTTTAGTGAAGATGGGCAAAAACAGATGACTTTACAAACGATGATGCTCACGCTTAGCTCTGTGATTGGGTGTTAAAAGTCATGCAAAGCAGAAACACCATGCTATAGAGTTGACTTGGTATTTTTATTAAAATATTTTGTACTGTGTAAATAACACTTTGCCTACACTTGTGCTGTGCATGTCGCCTATTTAATTTGCGATGACTCCCAGTCTGTTTCCCGCCGCCACAGCCGCTCGTTATTGGTCCATGCAAAATCAAATCTGGTGTGGTTCTTCGTCTGCATTACTTTACTTTATTTCTTTAACCAAATCTTCTGTAACTACGGAAGACACCATCTGCTTCATGTTTACATCGGCACCGGTGTACGTAAACGGCTACTAGATGTGCATTTTCGGTTGTTTTAATGTAGACAGGGATCAACTTTGATACGCAGCTAAAACTCTGCTGTGGACGGAGATCGTATTTGTTTTAATTCTGTTTTTAAACTAAAACGGAGTCGTGTAGATGGGGCCTCAGGCTCATGTTGAAGACATTGTGAAGAAGGGTGGGGGACAGTGAGGAGCTGGAGGGGGGAGTAGTGGGGTTGGTGGTGTTTGAGGGCAGACAGCAGCTGAGTTAGAGGGAGGATGGGCAGGAGCCATAGCATCAAATCTGTTAAAGAACAGACACGGCTTGTATCTCCTTTTCCTAAAGCAAGGATTATACTTTCCGCAAGTACGCGAGGGTCCTCTACTACGCTCCTCATGACTAAAACATTGTCATCAGAGGGGGTACACGTAGGCTCTGTGCGGACGTCTGCGCTACCAGGGCACTAACCGATCTACTGCACATGTGTGGAACGAGTCCGCCACACTGACTCCAGAAAGTAGTGTTTCTCAATCTGCGTTTTGTCTGTACTTGTGTTCTTGCGGACTTGTGAAACATCATGAGTCACAGACCAAGTTCTGTTCCAATTCAAAAGTCTGCATCTAGCCAGGTGCAGTCAAATATACCCGGTTGTGTTCTCGCTCCACCCATTTTACCGAGCCTGCATCGGTGGTGACTTGTGTGGGCTTCGGATAGCCAAGTATCCCAGAATGCATTTTGCGGCAAAAAGTGGAAATGTCGGAGGAGAAAACTCACAACTGTAAGTTATAATACTGCTGGTCTTGTCTCATGGAATGCATTTTCTTTTATGTGAGAATATAGTGATTAAAACTCCAAATGTGTGGTCAATTTCTCAAGACAGAGCTGATTTAAAAATTAGCTACGACGTTTTCGGAGATGTGAGGTCCTGCCGGCTAACGGGTCTGGCTGTCATCATGTCCGCTGCTGTTCCAATTGCTGAATGACGGACTGCGTGCTCTGCATGATACCATGAGCACATTAACACATTAATAAAAGGTGTTAGGATCCATTGCATCCCTGTGCCTCTGACCCTCCCCGTCTCTGTGACCTTAACCCTTTGCCCTTCTCACCCAGGTCTTTCAGAAATGCACTATGAGGGATTTAGAGAGCAAAGGTGTGGTTGAACTCTCTGCCTCTGAGCTCCAGAACAGAGAGGAGGCTAAGGTAAAAAGAGCTTCCTAGAATACTAGCACTACTGTGTAAGGACAGTTTTCTGACTAACTAACTAACCTTTTAATCCACACTGAGTTCCATTGCTAAGCAGCTCTAACTAAATGAAGCCCAATGTTTCTTTAACTAGTGATGTACACAACTCATTGATTTTCTCATCATTCACATTCATGTCTAGCAGGGTTCAACCAAGTATCACTTTTACAGAATATCCAAGTATTGAAGCTGTCCACTAGATGGAGCTGCTGTAATATAATTTACCTTAACAATGAATAATCCATACATTAGAATTACGTGAGTGAGAATAGAAAATTATCTGCTTTGACTTCTCTTGTGATGTGTGCTTTGCAGTGACTATTTTCCTGCTTCTAATCCAGCTGCAATTTCTGCTTTAACGCCATTGAGGCCTTTACGTTATCTAATTACCTCTGCTGCTGTGTCTCTCTCTAATAATTCATTTATTGGTTTCCATGACAAGTGTTTCCAAACTACAACACTTAACCTGATCCAGAATAAACCCCCTTTCCACATTTAACAGCGTGGTGTTTCTTGACATATACAGGATGGCCGAAACATATCAAATGATAATTCTGGGTCCTATTTTTGGAGTCCGTCCTCCCTTTCCATCAGTAATAACAATATAATACTCACCAAGGCAATAGGTGATATCTGGGTTATACCTAAAAGGAAGTCTGACGGGTCAAGAAACACAGTCTAACTCTGGACAGGAAAACTGGGCATACAGGGCCAAATTAACCCACAAGGGACCCCTTCAGCCTTACCATACACACACAGTAATAAAACAAATACAGGAGCCACCTCTGGGCCCTTACAGTTCACTTCTAATTGCTTTAGTGGTGCACATTACCAAGCACTGTACATACTTACTATATATATATATATATATATATATATCCCCTCTGCCTTTTTGGATTAATAGACTTCAGCTCTCCACCCTGCTGTAGCTTCTCACATCTTTCATTTCCTTGTAACTGGGATGGAACACACTATGACTGACTGTGTTCCAGTTGTGCTCCAGCTTAGTCACAGAAACTTTTCAGAAGTGGCACACACACACACACACACACACACACACACACAAACACGTTTGTCATTAAACTCAACACTCACTCAACATTTCTATGCAAATGAAACACAATTCCAGCTCATTACAATAAGGCCGAAGTGAAATGAGCTGCTGTCGAGCTGTGAAGTCGTACCCTCCTTTGCACATTGCTGGAAACCATATCTACATGATTCTGCATGTTAACAAAGGTGAAGCTGTCGGTCAGTTTACTTCAAGTTTAACAGCTATGTTGACCTCTTAACTGCTACTAAGGTGTTAGTAGCAGTTCCAGTGACTACTCTAGGGCTGGTAACATTGACAATACATCTGACGTGGAGTGAACATGACATGAGGTACTTCTGTCAGTATCTGAGTAGTTAAAAGGTTAATAAATACTGAATGCATGGGGACATAAATTAAGTAAACCTGTTTTTGAGTTTCTGTTCTACAATCATTATCCTATCAAAATTAGCTTTGAATGTACAGTACATACTAAGGACATAATAAGTCACAAAAAACAAAAAAGGTGAAGAAAAGGGTAGAGGTGAGAGTATGGTAAACTGGCCTGCATTACCTGGAACAGCACAGCCCCCTGTGTTGTCATGATGTACGGCTGCTAAAGCAACTTTATCAGGTCTTCAAGTTTCAGAGACAAGCCAGCAATGTGCAGCTATTTGTTTGTGCAGGTAATGTAAGGATGTGCATGTGCATCTGGGAGATTTCCCAATATTTCATGGGGCAGCTGTGCGAGCGGGTTGGCTGTTAATCGGAAGGTTGGTGGTTCAATCCCTGGCTCCCCCGGTTGCGTGTCGAAGTGTCCTTGGGCAAGATACTGAACCCCGAATTGCCCCTGGCAGCTGTTCCGCCAGTGTATGAATGAGTGTGAATGCTAGTTTCCGTTTGAGCACTTAGGCTCAGTGTATGAATGTGTATGACTGGTGAATGCAGATGTAGTGTAAAAGCGCTTTGAGTGGTCGAAAAGATTAGAAAGGCGCTATACAAGTACGGAGCACTCCCATTGTAGCCATTTGTTTAATACTTTTTTTTCATTAAATTTATTAGGATCCCCATAAGCTGTAGCCGAAGCAACAGCTATTCTTCCTGGGGTCCACACAGACACAATACACAATACAATTTGTACATTTTGAATATCTTCATATTGACATTGTAAATAACGATGAATGTTGTGTATATACATACTAGTGAAACAATCACTGTGTTTTTGGATATAATGGGATAGAAAACCAATTTATTTTCTTATATTGAAGATGATGAAGTGTTTATTCTTGCCTTTTCTAATTATAGGTGACAACTGAATTGTCAAATAAGATTGATTTGCTGGGTGGAAATAAGCAATGGAAAAGGGAGGTGAAGGCATTTCCAACATCACAGGTGGCCAATCAGAGTCCCTCTGAGTTAACACCATTGGACCACCAGTCAGCCCCTCAAGAAGGAATGCCAGATGGCTGCCCTCATAAACTCATAACAGCAGTTGGAGTGGAAGAACACAGTGAAGACAGTGTAAGTCCTGATGAGGAGAAGGACGAAGAGGAGAAGGTGGTTAAACAGGTGCCTTCCTTAAATTATGCAACAGTAGAGAAGGTGGAGGTACCCCCACCTGTAGCTCTACAATATGTTCAGACTATCCAGAAGAATGAGGAGGGGCCAACACCAACCCAAAAGAAAGCAGAGAAGATTGATGGCCTTACAAACAGGGCTTCACAAAAAGAAAATGATCTTACTGTGAACATACGTGGTCAGATTGACAGGGAGGTTGTTGGACAGGTGTGTTCCCCAACCACAGCAGAAAAGAAGTTAACAACAATTTTTACTCTGCAAAAAGAAAACATTCAAGAAACTGACATCACAAGTCCTGACCAAACTAATGAAAACATTGTCCAAGAGGTACCAGCTGAGAAGAAGTCAAATTTGACGTTAGTACAACAAGGAAACACCCCAGAGCGTGACTGCTCGATAAAGTTCCTGCAAGATAAGTCCCTGAGCTCAGATCAGGAGTGTGTAGCTTCTACTTCAGTCCTAAAATTTACCCCCCTTTCACCCCACTTGACTTACAGCCGCAGCAGCAAGCAGCAGAACCAGGAGGCAACAGTGCAGCAATCCAGGAACCAATCACAATACTCAGAAGAAGGGGGGAGCCTAAGCCCCAATATTTGGGAAGATGAGGGACCTCCTCCTCCACCACCTCCAACTGTTAAAATCAGCCTTAGAATCTCTAAGATGAGAGGCAGGACACAGTCCAAAGACCTCGCCAAAACGAGTGGCTGTGATGGACAGACTGTATCTGGGGACAGCACTGGTGAACCCACATATCTGGCATATTCCAACCGAGGTTTGGAGGACAGTAGTGACTTTGAAAAACCTGTTATCCTTATCTTGAATGAGCCTATGGACATTCAGTTGGCCTACAAGCGTCTTTCTACTATCTTTGAAAGTGAGGAATGTCTTGATGGAATTCTCTCTCCAGAAGATGTTGTGGATGAAGAGGAGACAAAGCTGGAAGACGAGAAAGAGGATGTGAGAAACATTTGTATCACTGAAATAAATACAGGCTTAGGCTTTAAAGACATCCCAGGAAATGGTCAGAATTCTCTGCAGCATCAAAGACCTTCAGCAGAGAATGGCTCAATTCTTGAAAGCCAAGACCAGGATCAACCAGACTCTCTTACAAAGACAGAGCCCAAAAGGAAATTCAAATTCAAGTTCCCCAAAAACAAACTGGCTGCAATTAGCCAGGCCATTCGAACAGGGACGACCAAAACCGGAAAGAAGACTCTTGAGGTTGTTGTCTATGAGAAAGAGGAGGAGATATCATCAGACAGCAGGCCAGTGAAGGAGACCAAGAAGCAGACAAAGGAATACAAAAGGTTTGAGATCAACAGTACCAAACAATTCAACTTGGGTGAAGGCAATGCCTGTGACGGAGACATCAGGGTCTCCTCTCCCAGTGATACCAGACACCGAGAGAGTACATTTGACTCTATTGGCAGTCTAGAAGAGTCCATCAAACATTTGGAAATCAGAGTCAACAGTGTAACTGCGCCTTCTCCCTCATCATCTGCTGTGTCTTCAGCTCCTGAGTCCCCTGGTTGTTCCAAAGGCTCCATTGACAGAGCTCAGATTAAAAGCAAAGTGAAACGGGAAAGGGAGAGAAGCCCATCCAAGAGGAAAGCCCCTCAGATCCTCAAGGGCCCAAATCCAACTCAGAGTAAGAGGGCCAAACCACAGCCTCCACATGACACAGGGAAATCTTCCACCAAGAAACAGGTCTGATGTTCCTCTGCCTGCGGTGCTTGCTGGCTTCAGTGGGGCTGTGCTTTTGGTGGGCTCTCTATTCTGTCTGACTCTACACATGATTGTGTTCTGTGAGTCTGTCTTACGTAGCCTGGGTCATTTCAAGTAAAGTGACTTTTACTGGCCATTAGTCAGTGTGGCCTGAAGGAGTGCCATTTTCTACAAACATGTAGATATCTGTGGTAGTTGGAGACAGACTGGTTCAATGGCAAGACTTTCTTAGTACAGCTAAATGTTTGTTCAGTCAGTTTTTTTGCCACAATGCACCAACTTTATAAATATTAGCTTTAGCTAGCTAGCAGTGTACTCAACTGTTGTCTGTGCTCTGCTTGAAGGACAGCTCTGACTGACTGTTCTCAAAACTTACAAGGAACTTCTGTCCTTTCTGTTATTTTCCTCTTTGGCGCCTTGGGATGAAGGGGAATTTTTTTGCTCAGAGCATTTTTCCTCAGTTCACAGCGCCCAGCATCATCAAATTATATTTTCAAGATACCTTACTGTTTGCCCATTTCAGCCAGCAATGATGGCTGACTTTCCCCACTTTTCAAATGTATTTCCCTCCACGTGCTACTTTGGTCACATACCTTGGGATACAATGTTTGAGGTCATCCATGGTCTTAATTTGCTGCTTGAATCTTTTGACTGCATTTAAATGTTGGAGCTTCTACTATATAAACACTGTATATCCTACATGGTTTTCAATGATAGCATAGTACCAGCCAGTCTGTACTAACCTCTCGTGTATGCATCTCCTTGCTAGACCTCCAGCAGCAGCTCTAGCTGTTCCGCTCAGCAATCCCACTCCAAGTCTCGACACGCAGCCTCCTCTGGCTCTCTAGAGAAGACACCTCGGAGCCAGCAGCAGGCCAGCCAGGTAAATGAACTCTGAGAGTTAGCAGCTGAAGTTAGCAACTCTGAGTCAGCATAGCTGAAATAATTAGAATTCTCAGCTTAAAGCTGTGGCTCAGGAGGTAGAGCGGTTCAATCCCTGGCTCCCCCTGGTTGCGTGTCGAAGTGTCCTTGGGCAAGATACTGAACCCCGGCTGTTCCGCCAGTGTATGAATGAGTGTGAATGCTAGTTTCCGTTTGAGCACTTAGGCTCAGTGTATGAATGTGTATGACTGGTGAATGCAGATGTAGTGTAAAAGCGCTTTGAGTGGTTTAAACAACCTTTGACCTTCTGTCAGGTCTCAGCACATTCATCTTCTTAGTGCTAAATAACAGAGGATAAATGTGAGAGATCATCGTTATGTGAACGACCACATCTCTTAGAAAGAAAAAGAAAAAAAAACTTTTACAGAAATCGATCCTCTGAAACTTTAGGTGGACACTGTGTCATGAGGTTGAATAAATGTTCAAATCCGGGTAGACTCTACTGTACAAAAGGTAATCATATTTACTTCACATGGGTTAACTGTGGAAGAGGATTAGGGACACATGTGAAAAATGTATCTGAGTTCTGTGTTTAATCTCAGAATTCTTACTTTTTTCTCTGGACTCAAATAAATGTTTTACATATGGCCCTAATCCTCTTCCGTAGTTTGTCCCATAGCAAAATGTAGCTTCTGTCGAGGAATCTTATTTGCTTAAACTAGAGAATTAGTCCACTGAAATTACATGTAAGTGTTGCATTGAATTTAGAGAAATGTTTAATTTGAACAAACTAAATAGCTAGATGACTTTCAAGCTAACTGATGACTAACCCTTACCTATAAATAAATCACTTAGAGTGGGAAGTGGATACCATCAATTGCCTCTCATATATTAGCAACAGCAGAACACTTTTTAGGAATAATAATAATAATAATAACTAGAACTGCAAGCAGTTGTAAGCGGGGTCCAAGCCTCCCGGTGCAAGCCGTCCCCTCGCCCTGCGGAGGGCGCACGAGTCGGCCCAGGCGTCCCGCCGTGAAATGAATGTGAGTCTATGGGAGTGTTATTTGATTTCCAAGTAATAGCGCCACCTAGAGGCCGATTGACGGCAAATTTCACACAGGCCCTCAGGAAGGCATTCCGGATAAGGTACAAGAGTTTGGTGTAGATCAGCCATTGCATGCAAAATGACAACGTCATGGCACAGAGGCGTGTCTGACACCATAGGAATTGTCAGCATCCCCCAAACACGTAGACACAAGGTTTATGAATGTGCAATGTAGTGGGCCGTAGGCAACCCGCTCTACCTCCTGAGCCACAGCCAAGAAGCCATAGGCCCAACACGTTGTTTACAATAAATAAAGTCATTTCAGTGTGCGGTGACTGGTTTTTGATTTCTGATTCTTGTTTTAGTGGGTAATAACATTTTAGTGAAGTTAATGTTGCAGTGAGTTTTACATGTGTTTAGGTCGTTTCTGTGGTGGTGCACGCCTGTCTTGTGTAGATTTGGGTCTTCCTCCACTTTTATCTGACTGTTTATGGCTGTGTTCACGCTCCTCTTCATCTTGGCTCACGTCTTTCATGATTTCCTGATTTGGTTAAAGCCCCCATATCCAAAATTAGCTGATGGTCTTTTGAACTCAACACAGTTGACATTTGAGTCTTGAGATCAGGGAGTGGATCTTGACCTGTGAGCTCCGCATGTATGGTGTGGTTGTGGGCACCACTGTTTAGTGACGTTTGTTTAATCACAATGTCAAATATTTAATTCATGATATGTTGAAGTGATTACAAAGCAATTACAAGTTCTTCTGAAAAAAAGCATTTTAATATTTTCTATCTCAGGCCGTGTGTTTGTACCAAACATTACTTTTTCTAAACTGATCCTGAGAGGAGTAGCACTGCATTTTGTCAGTCATGTGTGTTACTGCTATGTCTTTGGCCAGTATAGTAAATATAAACAAACATGCATTCAGAATTAGAGAAGCACTTCTGTGTCATATGTGATGGAAAGCAAAAGCACGATGCAGCTGGTTTTGTGATACAAAGCTCCTGCTCCAGCTGCCATTTGCATTATCATTATGTCAGTAAGCACAGTACTCTGGGTGGGAACAGAAGTGAGACCGGCCTGTAGTCTGACAGACTGGTCTCAGTACAGAGGCCAGCAATGATGGGAGAAGAAGACACCTCCATCTCTCATCTCATCAAGACGTTTTGCTGTGGGAACTGCTCCTGATAAAGTAAGCACTAGTTGATGTGTGGGTCCTGGGAGTTAGTATGTGGCGAGCGACCAAGACTTCAACAGAAAGCTTCCTTCATGCAACATATTTACTAGGTGGCTTTGAAGGCCTTAGCGGTACTGTTAGCACTTAGTGCTGATAACAGCCACCAGATTGCAACGAAAGGTTAAAACGTGTCAAACCATACACACACGTCTGGACCACATGGCTGTGTTTCCTGTTTGTGCTACTTAGTTATCATGAGCAGATCCGAGTGTTGCTGGTAGCTGCACGTTAGCATGTTCACAGACTCAACAAGGGAAGAGGAGGAGAGGCTTTTCCACTCTAAACCAGAGAGGACAAAAAGGAGGCAGCAAAGATATTAGCTTTTGCATGATATCATTTTATATAATTCCACCAGAGTAGAAACTGCTGCAGCTTTTTGACTGCACTGCATTTATTTGACAGCTATAGTTACTTTACAGATTCTAATTTTACATACAAAGCATCTGATGAGCTTAAATAAAATGTGATGCAGCTCAGCCGACTGCAACAGTAAAATGCATCATAAATGCAGTGCAGACGTTTACTTGGAATGGAGTACTTTGTGCTGCTACTTTTAGATCTGAATACTTACTGTATTATTAAGATAATCACTGCATCTCAGCCCTCTCCGAACGGCCAGCAGCTGGAAACCTTCTGACAGGTCTGATGACATGTCTTCATTCCCCTTACCTTAACAACAGGTGAGTGACTAGAAGCTTCTGGCACCGTGTGTTTGGTGAGTGTCACCACGTCACGCTGTGGTGTGAGCGTGTAGACTATATGATGTGAGAAAGGGGCAGGCTGGCCAAGCCATAGGAATAGCATGCACGAGTGCTCAGACTGCGTGTTGTCCTCCTGTCATGTGGGCCGTGTTGGCGCTGACTTCAGTGTTCCGTGGTGTCTGTTTGCAGGCTGACGGCAGGAGCAGTAGAGCAGCCGGGGATAGTAACCGCTCTGTCGTTGCTTTGCGTGCCTCTAAGATCCCAGCCTCTTCCTCCTTGGTGAAAAACGTCTCCTCGATTCCTCCGTCAAACTCCCCACCTTGTGCCCCCTCTCTGTCCTCCCCTTCATTTTCTTCCTCCCCTTCTCACAAGTCTTTAATCCCGTCTCTGAATCTGTGTCGTCTGCTCCCTTCGTCTAGCCACATCTTGTCATCATCCCACGCTAACGTCAGCGCGGCCCACCACTGGCCTCGCAGCAGCAGCGAACACCAGCACCACCTCGTCCTCGCCTCCACCTCCACCTCCCAACACAGTTACTACTCTTCATCCTCCTACTCTTCATCCTCACCCTCCTCCTCCTCCCTGTCCCCCACCTCTTCTTCCTCTTCTCCTCCCTCCCCGTCCTCCTCCCTCCTCCCTACCATGGGAAGCCACGTGGCGAGGAGTGTCCGAACGCCAGCGTCCAATCCCAGCTCTCCAGGCCGCAGCAAGAAACGCACCGGAAGCCAAGCTGGCCGAGTTCTGCGCAGCTTAAAGGACGCGGCGTGATGTCTGCATGAAAAAACACGTGTTCCTACAGCAATATTGTGTGATGTTTATCTATAGATAGTTGGATTGCATGTGCATAAAGATCAGGCTTGTAAAACCCTTTTAAAAAAACTATTTGGGCCTCATATGGGTTTTTTAAAGATATTTTTTGGGCATTTTCACCTTTATTGGAGAGATAGGAAAGTGGATAGAAGCAGGAAATGAGGGGCAACACGCAGCAAACGGCCACAGGTCGGATTTGAACCCCAGTTTACTTGGGAAGACACTGGAATACATTCCGATTTTTAAAAAAGTGCTCATGCCCATTATACCATTTCAGGCCTTGCAGCCTCTCGTGTTTAAGCACTTACCATGTGGCGTCAGCTAAATTTGTGAGGAATCAGGGCTTAGGCTTTAAGGGGGGAGATCTGGATCAGACCGGAGTCTGTGCACACCCACACAGTCCTGCTAGCGCTTAGCCTCAGTGTTGGCTGGGCTCTAGTCCTCCCCCCGCTATAGCAGCAGATATCCAGGCTACTGGACTGCGACTTGTTCTCCTGTCAGGTCACAGAACATCTTTTTCTGTGCTATCGTTGAGTAGAAAAGCATACAAAACTCCCCAGCCTCCAGTGCCAGCTCCATAGATCCAGTTCATTAAGGCTAGTATTATTATTGTATTTACCTGCTTTATCATTTTTGTACATATTTCCCAGAAAGCCTTTCCACAACCTTTTTTCAGGGTGACAGATCTTCCAGTGTTTCTCAAACCTGGTGGATCCAGAGCTGCGGCAGAGACACCTTTAGATGTGAGGTTTAGGATATCTGGACATGGACCAGGCACTAATAAGAATATAAGCTGAATTTAGAATACATGGGTGAACAGAGTTTATTTTTCATGTGTGCTTTGATTTAAAACAGTTGAATAGATTTCTATGGAAAAATAGGTTGAGATGATCAACATGCACACTTTACCCAAAGACAATCCTACACTGACCAAACTGTGCAAAGGTCAGATCTGTCGGTGTGGAGTTTTTATGTAGATGAAGTATAACCTAGAAATGATTAAACACACTGTATGTAGCTGCTTTTAACAGAGCTGTTGTTTATTGTGCTTTTGCAGAACCTTTTCTATTTGTAGTGAGCTGTTTGAAGTGACAAAAAAGTGTGAAAAAGAAAGAAATTGGTGTTTCACTGTCACAGACCCCTTCAGGCTAAAACCTGCTCTCATTCTGGGAAATGTTTTTGTCTGAGTCAGATCAGAGGCTGATCATCAGGACATTTTAGCTTTTCTTTGTCAAAACCCTTTCGTAGATTAGCCACTTGTCGCACACGGGACATGGCCAAGTCCTACGCCTTGTACAGCCGCCCTGTGGCGTTTATTAAAACGCCGCACTTTGTTCACTGGAGGAAAAACACTCACAGTGAAGATAATCCAGGCTGGAAGGCCACTTCCTCCCAAGGTTTCTTGCATACCAAAAACATACAGAAGCCCTAAGGGCCCATACATTTATTTACTCCATTTCCTGGGATAACACATTCATTTAACTTGTTTTCTCGAGATCTTGAGTTATTATCTCAAAATAACAAATGTTTTCCCAAGATAATCCATCCATCCATCATCAACCGCTTATCCTGACATCGGGCGAAAGGCGGGGTACACCCTGGACATGTCGCCAGTCCATCGCAGTGCCTTCCCAAGATAATGACATAATTAATTTGAGATCTCGGGAAAACAATAATGAATTAAATGTAATAGTCCGCTGATAAAGCTGGATCCTTGCTAACCATCTTCTTAGATGACACACACTAATGTGCATATTATCTGGAACAGCAGCTATTTCAGCCACTGTCAGGCCTTGATTGAAGAGATGTGACACGGTAATCAGTATGCTCCTGCTCCTCTGACATTGCTACACTGAATGATGTTTCCTGCAAACATTTACACTATTTCTCAATTAACTAATTAATTAATTCTTAAACACATTTCTTTCAATTATGCCTTTTTTTTCTAACTCTAAACACAAATCCACAACTTCTCACCCAGTTCCCCAAACATCCTATTTTCAGGTCAAAATGAAGCTCTCCACTGAAAAACATTCAATCTAGCTGAAAAACCAAACTTTGCCCTCAGACACACACTACAACAGATCAAACCAAAACAATACTACAAAAGCTGATTATTAGTAATGTTGCTGGTGGTTCCACCCTGAATGAAAAGACTCAGGCCCTTTTTTCTATCTATTGAAGGTTCTGATTGTGTGTTATCAATTATGAGTGTTTGTGTTTCCACCTGGGTAGTTGTGTGCTAATTGAGCTCTACCTGTACTGACTTGAGTGAACAATATTTAATGTGTTTTCTCAATGACCGCAGGATGTAAGCAATGAGAAATGAAGGGATTTGTGTGTAGAGTTTAGTGTGCTTTTTGAAAAATGGAGTTATGGTTTTGAAATTTTAGTTGAAAAGCCTTATAGTGTTTAAGCAACTGAGAAAATCTGTAATGTACTTGTAGTTTCATTTTCTCGAGATCTGAAGAAAATTAGCCAGTTATCTTGGTAAAATAACTATTTAATAATTATTTTTGAGATAATGACATAAAAACTTGACAAAACAAATTAAATTTACTCATTATGGGAAAACAGTAAATAAAATGTATAAATGTATGGTCTCTTAGGGCTTCCGTATTAATGAAAGGTTAGTGGTGACACTAACTGCTTCTAAACCGTACGGATCTGCAGAATTAAGTGTCAGTAAGAGTGTTTCCATGATTCATCTTCTCATCTGACTCTGGGTTCTATTTCTTAAAGTATCAGTCTGTTTTTTTCCATAAGGCAGCAACTTCAATGTGTTTGGTTTGACAATGTGATTTTATGCACACTGAACCTCTTTTATTGTGTCGTGGGTAAAAAATCTTTTGAATGTTTATTATTCAAAGCTAAAGGCACCGTTTAATAAAAGCCTTGACTTGTGTGCTCATCATGCTTTTCTTTTGTTGTTGCATCTGAACCTGTGCATGCCTTTCACACATTCTGTCAGTTAGAAAGCTGTTTTCTCATCTTGTGAGCTGTCGGCTCTGCAGTGTCCTGTGAGGTTGGAGAACTAATAAAGGGCTTCCAGCATAAAATGTAGTGGCTGCTGTCTTCTTTATTTCACAGTACAGTGCTGTGTTGTGCCAGTAGAGAGCAGTAGAGACACACCAGAGTCCTGATAGGGATTCATGTTTCATATACACCATCCATCCATCGTCAACCGCTTATCCTGCGTACAGGGTCGCGGGGGGCTGGAGCCAATCCCAGCTGGCATCGGGTGAAAGGGCGGGGTCCCCCCTGGACAGGTCCCCAGTCCATCGCAGGGCCACACATAGACGAACAACCACTCACACCTAAGGACAATCAACCTAGCCCGCATGTCTTTGGATGGTGGGAGGAAGCCGGAGCACCCGGAGAGAACCCACGCAGACACGGGGAGAACATGCAAACTCCACACGGAAAGGCTGTGAGGCAACAGTACTAACCACTGCGCCGCCCGTTTCATATACACCCCTGGTCAAATATATAGTAATAATTTATTTATTTATCATTAATAAAACGTACATGTCACTGTAACAAGTTTATGTTCAGTTGATCAGTGTGCAACATCTCCAAATATAAAAGGAGTGTTTGCCATGAAGCAGACAGGGAGAACAGTGGTTTAGGCCGCCGGTTAAGTTCCAAAACAGTACAGTAACATTTCATATCACAATTCACAGGTAAACAACACAGCCCAAAGGTTATATTGTGTTTAATAAAACACAATATCATTTGTCTGACAGACATGCAACTGTTGTTTTTATTGAATCATATTCATCTCAAAACTAAATGGCCTACAGTAAACGACAGAATAATAGAACATGGCACAACTAGATCCACAGGGGGATCAGTAACAAGCAACAAAGGCAGTAAGTCTTTACACATTATAGATGTTTTATAATGCTTCAATATAATGTTTGATTTATTTTGATGTTGTATTTGGGAATGTAATATTTTTCATAAGCATATAAGATAAAGAGGTTCAAATATATTTTACAATGCATATTTATCTTTTCATAAAAGAATATAATATTTATTTTTCATAAATATCTAAAGTCATAGTCTTAAAGGAATATTCGAAATCTAACCAAAAAAATGTTGTTCATAAACAAACACAAAATAAGTGATATGCTTTCAGTTTTGTTGTTGCAAAAAACACACTTTTCCTCAACATCAGTCCTGAATCTTAATACAACTGTTGTTGATTTGATCCACATATTAGAACCAAAGTTTCACTTGCTTATGTCTATATATATATGAATATGTACATATATATGTGTGTGTGTAATTTGGAAGCAAGTGAAAATTTTGTTATTGAAAAATTATTCGATATCGATAATTATCAGAATATTTAGGAATATTTCTTTGCGGTTTAAAGGTTGATTTTTGCTCCTGAGTGAAAGCTGAAGAAACCAGGTTGTTAATAATTAAACGTTTCTTTATGGCCAATTCAATTCAATCAGCTTTATTAATCCGACAAGGGGCAATTAGTTAAGAACAGCATGTCTGCAAAAAACCCCAAAGAACCCTGCAGGGAGTTTGAAAAAGTTTGATCGCAGAAGGGATAAAAGATTTGGAAGTGTATAAGGACGCACAGGCAACAGAGAATCCACCTGGCAGAGCACGTCCCGGACAGGCTGGGATCCTCGCTGCCTTCCGGACTATTTGTTGGTTGCGGAAGACATTAAGTTCTCTCTGTTTCACTCCGATGATGTAAGAACAGATTTTTACAATGTTGTTCAGGCTGTTCCTGTCTTTAACGGTCAGATTGTGAAACCAACATAAAAGACAAAGTCACTAAAAGACACTAAAGGTTGACCGGCGTGACAGAGGAGGCCCCCGCTACACAATGGCGGCGCTGTTTATATCGAACTTAAGACGGTCATCAAAAACAGTGGCCAGGTATTTCTATGATGACACAATTTCCACCTTTTCATTATGTGTGATGTCTGAAACAGCATCTCTATTTATCACACCATGAGATAAAGTCGGTCAGAGACAGATTTTGGACCTTGGAGGAGTGACAACAACGCAGTGTCATCGGAAAACTTCACCAAATAGCTGCTCTCCTGGTAAAAGGCGCGGGAAAGGGGGTGCAGAGGGTGCTGCAGCACCCCCTATTGACAGGGAGGAACACAGTGTGCAAATTACATGTGCAGACTGCATAATGGGCACCATTGGTACTCTATGACAACATAAAATACAGCAGGTTAGTGCTGAATGCAGAGGATGCTCTTGATAATACAGCCGCTGTTTTCACTATTTTGTCACGATTATAGCAGTTACATTGGTGTGATGCGCGGATCAGCTCTGACAATATCTGAACAATCATGGACGCACAAATCATCCTACGGCCCCCAACCCAACTAATTATTTTCTCAGATTTATCTCACCTCTACGGGTCCTTTTAACTTTCCAGCTGATTTCTTTATTGTGTTGATGTACGAATGTTTTCTTGCAGTAATGTCACAGCAAATAACCTGGGTCATTTATGTAGGAAAAAGTAAAACTGTAGTTCTAAATTTGACAGGACAGACAGGGGAAACTCTGCAGAGGAAACAGAATTCTACTTTTAGCTTCTGAAATCATTTAGACGCTCTGATGGATCTCAGGATTGGTCAGGAGGACGACTGATGTACTCCAGACAGTTTCACTGTATGAACCTGGACAGTGTGGGCAGCCTTTTGGATGTGAAGAAGAACACAGAACGTTAATCAACGTTAGATTCTGATTGATCCTGTCGGCGTGTCAATTCAAATATTATGCTGCTGTGCCCCTTGCGTAAATGTGCACAGCGTCTCTTTTAATGGGAAGACGCTTCACCCTATTTCACGTTTTGCCCAAAGCTGTGCCTGCATAAGGTTTTTGTGTGCTTATTGTGTTTCCCCAAGTGTGGACAATAAGTGTGGAACAGTTTTTCAAGGTGAAATGATGGTGGAGATGGTTAAATCAGCTGCGCCCGCATGCTGTTTATTTAATTTGATCGTGTTATCACTGGTTTTTATGAGAATGATTTAATTTATGCATACATACATACAATTACGGAGGTACGGACCTTGGTGATCTCATACGACCATAACCACTCTGTTGAAGGAAAGTGTGTCAGTGCGTGCCCGCACAAAGTCGTGTCATGCGCTCAGTGTTGGGCAAGTTACTTCCAAAATGTACTACATTATAGATAACTAGTTCCTGTCATTTGAGAGTAATTAGTGATATTACAATATTTCTGTCTCTGAATTGTAATGCTTTACACTAGCCTACCTTTGCATTACTTTGAGTTCCTTTCACTGCTATTTAATGGGCGCATTATTGTGATGGTAAGCTGTGCTGCACAGGTGGATTCTAGTGAAGTGCAGAGTTATATCCGCGGATTGGGTGGGTCTTTGTCAAAAAATTAACCTTCTGATTAATAGGGGGTGGCTAGGTGAAATAGGATGAATCGTCTCCCCATTAAGAAAGACGCTGTGCGCATTTACGCACGAAGTACAGCAGCATAACGTCATTGATTATTTGAATCTCCCGACACTCCGACAGGATTGGTCAGGATGCCTCTCTGACCATGAAAGCAATTATTTAAAGCACAAAGACATAGCCTCTAGAAATCTATTTAGGCATGATCCTTCAGGGGAGCTACCGTCTTGTTAAGAGGAGCTGAGCTCCCCTGTAGTTTGCACTCTGCCTTCAGTCTCGACCAGCAGATTTCCGCCACAGGAAATAGCGTTACTCTTTACTCGTTGATTTGTTTTTCTGGTGCCAAAATGTTTATAGGTGTTGTTGAGTTAAATATAATTTTTAAAAAACCACTTAACTTTGGGTTGAAAATGAGTTGTAACGTGCGTTACTGAGATTGTAAAGGGTATAGGCCTAGGCCTAATAATACCGATTTATTTTTAGTAATGCGTTATATAACTGCATTAGAGCAAAAAGCAATACATTACTGTAATTGCGTTACTTTTGTATTCGCGCATTTCTACTCTGCAGCACCCCTAAGCGAAAGTGTCTCCCCGCGCGCCTGTCTCCTGGGCGCTAAAGGACGCCCCCTTGAGGTGATCCTGAAGAGAGGAATATGCAGTCTTAGAAATGACCCTCTGCACAGTTAAAAATCTAGTTGGTGAGGCAAGTTCAAATCACACAGCAGCTTGTCAATTAAAAGATGTGGTTGCATTGTATTAAATGCTGAAGAAAAGTCTGCAAACTGTTCCCTCTACAGATGACAGCACCAATTTTAAACAATTTTCTCAAATACCTTCATAATTAGTAAATTTAAACCATTTCACAAATCTGAGGTAGAACATTCAAAACTATTATGATAAAATCTTTTCCACAACATCATAAATATCTTAATAGAAAAATGAAGTGCTTTGGAAGTGATTCAAATGAATTAAATCATTGACTGGACATTTGTTATATTGTTATGGGGGAAAATTATATAGTGATAATTATGATTATTGTTTTATTACCATTTATGAGCAGAACCACCAGTTTGGTGTGTTTTGCAGGGCCACTGAACCCACACCTGGTCCAGTGGGCGGTAAAGCCCATCTTCACCTGCTCTCCTCTTTGTCTGCCGCTGAAACAATCCATTTCCCTCTAAGCCTCCTGTTTCCAAAAGCGTAATGAGATAGCCCAACCCTGTAATAGGCTAAATTATTAGTGATTAGTTCCATCATATGCTAATTAGCTCATATGTAAATTGCGGGCCAGATGAATCCCAGCGCCCGTCTCTGTGTAATTAGTGTGTAACTCCTCTGCATCCTGTGGAACATGGGGAAGTTGGTGGCCAAAAGTGCGTCTGATGCAACAGAGGGAGGGACAGGGGACTAATTAGAAATATCTCACATGAAGCATTTCTACATTAATTAGAACATTTTCTGTGTCCCAATACTTTTTCTCCCTTCGCCCTACAACCGGGCTACGTCAGAGGACATCACAAACCAACAAGGAGCCCGACTGCAGCTTAATCAAAGATGTGCCTCCTTATTTGCATTTCTAATTGGAATTAATTAGGATTGCCCAAACTGTGTGTGTGTGTGTGTGTGAGATGTTCTTGCTTATGTGGATTTCTTCATCCAGTTGATGATGTCATTATCAACAGCACATGGGCAGCAGGAAGCGAGCAGGACAGCTGTGTAGCATCTATAAAGAGCACTTCTTGGAGAAGGCCAGGTGAACTGAGTCAGTAAACTCTTTAAAAGAGGACCGGCGTTTTGGCTTTTTCTCTCTCCTTTAATGAGTTATAAACCTTTTTTGTGCATGTAATAGGTTTGCAAAGTGAAAAAGGCCAAAGTCCAGCCCAAAGGGAGTTCCCATCTGCCACTGAAAACTGAACCTGAACACAGCTGGATTGTAGTTAGATTAAAACTTTTAATGCGAGAGCCTTTCCTAATTTGACTTTCTTATAACTGTATTTTGATTCCTTGGCTGCTATTTCTTGTTTTTATTTAATTTGAAACCTGATGGGTTTATTTTTCTGCCCTTGTAAAGCATTAGTTTTGAAAAATGCTCTATAAATAGATTATAATTGTTCCTTCTTACTGCTCCTTGTCACCAGGATGCCTTTTCTCCAGTGGTTTATAGATTCACGCCATTCAGCGAGCCCTGCAGCCGCCTGTATGAAAGCCTCTGCATTTTTCCCTTTGTCACCTGTATGTCTGCATCATGTGGAGAGCAGGTTTCCCTCTGTCCCCAAGCCTTGAAAATCAGACGCTTCAGTGTGAAACCTGGTGGTGACACTCGTGCCACCACAATAAAACGGTAAAAGGTAAATGTAGTAGGTATGAAGTTGCTAGGAAACAGGGCTACATGCTCACCCGTTAATATGGCTGCTGGTTTTTTCTCATGCTGCACTGTAGGTTTCACGTCTGTTTGTTGGCCGAAGGTTGAACAGCTGTGATAGATGTTGGATACATTGAAGTTCTCCCTGTTGTGTCTGCCCACCAGGGCTGTCTCTGCTACAACTGGAGACTAAAATCGTACAACAGTTTAAGATATGCTGAATCAAGGTGTAAAAAGACCCTATCACGATGCATTATGGGAAGTGGAGATCCAGTGTTTTTGGATTCTCAGTCAGGATGTCTCAGCTTCTGCTACTTACATTCTGACCGTACAGTAAATCCCCGGAGCAGCCTTAATGCTACAACAATTTTAGAAAATTGTTCTTCCAACAGTTTGGGTTTTTCCTGTTTCAACGTAACACCCACGTACACAAAGCCAGCTCCATAAAGACAAGAACTTGACTGGCTTGCACAGAGCCCTCACCTCAGCCCTATCCAACACCTTTTGGGATGAACTAGAATGGAGATTGCAAGCCAGTAAAAATACCCACAGACAGTCTTGTAGAAGAGTGGAAGCTGTTGTGACTGCACGGGGTCCATATTAATGTCTATGGATTTAGAATGGGATACCATAAAAGTACTGTGCAGGTCACCCACTACTGTTGTCCATATAGTGCATTTCCCACCTGGAGACCAAACACTGGTCCCTGGCACTCACTAAATACTGCAGGGTCTCCACACAAACTGAAACTCTCAGGTCCAAAAGTTTCACACTGACAAAACACACACAGCAGCACACACACATAATATGTAGCACATGACCTTGGCTCAGGCTGTCTAATTCAGACTGCTGTAGTTTTGAGGGCAGCACCGCAGGCGATGCCGCATGCCCAACCGCCCCTCCCCCTCCCCCTGCCAACATGACTGCCGGCTATCTGTCTGACAGCCAGCAATTAGAACTTCACCAGTAACTACCCCAGACCGTCATTACCAGTTAATTAGATCAAATCTATCAGGAATTATCTGCTTAAACCTGGGAGGAATACCTTCAAGAACACTTAAACCTCAAAAGTGAGGACAAGCAGAGGCGGAGCTTTGTTCTAAAACAAAGTGTGTGTCTGGAGCTGATAGTCTGACTGTGAACACAGCTCAGTTATCGATTCCCAAATCATCTGTTCATGCTCAATTATTAAGTGGCATTAGAAGTTTCTTACTACGGCTTTATTCTGCAGGCCAAAGACACTAACTATGCCTAAATATAAAACATTTTGGGGACATAACATGATTAGAAAGGAAACAAAGCCAAAGACGTTTTAGGAAACAAATGTACAATTTTTATTCCAAAAAGCAGCATGTGAGCTGAAGCCTTTACACATTCTATTTGAAAAACAGGAAAAGGGTTCGAATCCTCCATAATTTAAACATTCATTTCACAAAAATAACATCCATTTATTTATTTATTCTCAAACAGGTAACAAAAAGCTACAAAATGACTGGGGAGCTTTGCACAGAAATAAAAACATAGAAAAGTCCGTGAGGCTTGACTGTACACAGGTGGCTTCCTGATCTGTCCTCCTCCTCCTTCACGTCATCACTGCTTCATCATCAAGTGAACTTATATGTGTGACTGTCAAGGAAACTGACACCTGTCACTGCACCACAGTACAAACACAACTACTGCAACTGAAGGGCAACACAACAGCAGCAGCAGCAGCGTCCTACTCAGCACGCTGGGAGGGGACCTAACATCTAGCATTTAAATAGGATGGACAAAACATTAGAAACACCTGAAGATAAATCAACATCTCGAAACAGTTTCAACAAAAAGTGAACCCTTATGAAAGGAGGGTTTACTGTTCAATTAGATCTAGCTTTTCCAAAGCATGACATGATTGTTTATGACTGCTGACTGGGAGTTCCTGCCCTCCCCAGTTGCATTGGTTTAATTCATCATAACAGTGGACGCCATGTGTTTTTGTTATTGCTATTACTATAAAGTAGTAATGCTTGTAGAAGAATCTGTACTACATTACTGTCAGGATGAACTAAATAAAGACTTGTCAGCGCTGATGTAATGTTCAGTACATGATCTGGTTCTGAAAGCCTTTAAAAATGTAGGAACTCTTTTTCAGGACACTGTATTTTAAAGATAATTCTGTAAAACTCCAAATCAATTTACAGATCTTTAGTGTAAAGGGTGTAAACATTGTTTTTCATACTTGATCAATGAACAATAAACAATCAATGAGCATGCACCTGTGGAATTAACAGCATACAGATGGTAGGCAATTAAGGTCACATGGTCACTATCGCCGTAACCAGCTATAAGGTCACCGAGGTCTGGACTTCTTTTATTATATGTAGATTAGCATATCAGGACAATAAAATAAAATAAATAAATAAAAAACCATTGATAACACAATCAACTTAATCAAAGGCTTTAGGACCATATGGATGCATGTGATTACACTGTTGCAACCCTCATTTCAGCTTGATCAGTGTCCAGACTTGGGAAAACATGCACGCAAGAACTGAGAGCATAGCTAAATATTAAACTGAATATTCAAAATTTCCCGACACCCCAACAGGATTGATCAGGATCTAATGTTAATTCATGTACTGTGTTCTTCTGTCTCCCACACAGTCCAGGTTCATGCAGAGGAACTAACTAAAGCAGCCGTCCTCCTGACCAATCCTGTGCTCCATTAGAGCATCTAAAATATTTCAGAAACTTAACGTTAAAATTCTTTTTCCTATGCGTGTCCTGTCAAGTTTATAACTGCAGTTTTTACTGTTGCTGCTTAAATGTCCCTCAGTATTTGCTGTCAAGAAATGATGGAGCTGATCAGCGCATCACAGAACTTCAGCTCCTATAATTGTGACAAAACGAGTGCAAACAGCTGCTGACATCAGATTATTAGGCTGTCATATCAACCAGAGCATTCAGTACAGAGCTGCTGTCCTTTATGTGCTCATGTAGTAATATTAGTGCCCACTATGTCGTCTGCACGTCATTCCACCTGTACAGTCCTGTGATCAGTGTTGGGAAGGTTTCTTTTTAAATGTAATTGGTTAACAATTACAAGTTACCCAATTAAAATGTAATAGTAGTGTAACTATTTTATTTACTTTTTCAAAATAATTAATTAAATAATAAAATAATTACTTTTTGATTACTTTTCTAATGACTTTTTTCTGCAGTTAACCATTTTCTAAAGACAGCCTGAGAGGCAGTTTAACTGGCGTGGTGCAGAAAATTCAAACATGAGAACCAATTAAAAGCATCAGAACAGACTCTGTGCACATGAAAAACATGCAAAGCAACAAAATGAATATTATTCAATATATAGCCGAGCTTTTCACAGAAACTATTTAGATAGGACCCCCAATGTAATCATGATATTACACATCATAGGCTACACATTTTATTCTTAGTAACTGTAACTAGTTAACTCCCTGTCGTAGGCCACATTTGAGATACATTTAAGCCACTGTGTCATTTCTTACAGGTAGTGGTTTCACTCCCACCAAGCTGAGGGCTGAGATGATATTCTGTTTAAAAGGTTTCTGGGTTTCTCTGCAGTGCATGATAGCTAACATTGCTAGGGCCCTGTCCACTGTACTGAAATCGCAGCTACCATTCATTTTCTGTTCCGTTACACCCCTAATAGATGTTTAGTTTTAGATTAGTGGGCCTATACCAAGATTCCCCTGTCACATTTGTCACACTACCTCATCATAACTCTTATTGTATGCAATTTTAGTGAGCCAAGAAGTGAAGAACATGATGAACAGCCTGGAGTTAGTGTGTTCTTCAGCCAAACAGTGTTGTGCCCACTGCCCTTCACTGAATTATTGTAAATAAGCTCTATTAAAGAAACAAAAAATCCAGACCTCACTAATTTTGAAACCCTGGTTACGGCCTTGCTTAGAACCCTAAAGACACATATCTACTAACTTGCATGAACGTGCCTAATGGTGCTTTCAGACCAAAAGCGAAGCGAGTGTATGTAAACTCACCGCCCCGAACAAAGTCAATGCAAAGGCACGTAGAGCTGCGATTTCCTGTCTGGCAGCGCCGGCAACACAAGGGCAACGCGAAGGAATTAGCATGTCGCTGAGTCGCGATAGCCTATGAACGTTGAGATTGTCTGAACGTCATCGAGGCTTCAGAGCGATGGGCACTACTTCATATTTATATAAAAACCGGACAAAACTGGACATTACTTGGAGAAAAGAAAGCGAGGAGGTTGAACTACCTGGTGAGTTCTGAAAACATGTATCTGTAACTTTATTCCATTCTATGGTTGTACTTTACTGTGACCAAGTTAGCATAGCATAGCCCTGATCGATCCAAACTCCATTCAGAAAACAAACATTTTAGAAGTTGTTGTCCTGCTGACTTGCTGACAGAGCATGTGTTCGTATGTTTAACAAATCTGCATCATGTTGTAGTTATTTCGGCATCAGTTTAATCCATTTATTGCTATTTAATCACAGCAAAATGTTTGGTTTGGGTTCATACAGCTGTAGGAATGGCGAGTTGTGTTTATTCGTGCCATCGCGTTGTGTGTGAACACTTGGCAGTTGTCCAGCGATAAAACCCCGCAAGGAGAGCGCTGTGAGGACTAAATTTGCGTTTGGTCTGAATGCCACATTAGGCATGTTGCAAGGAGGCATTAGGGCTGAAGATGTCTGTCTGTGAAACTGTGTTCAGTTTATGTCTTAATTGTTGAATCTTTTTATGTTCATACAAATCAACACATGTTGAGTTTGCTGAACACAAAAGCATTCATAAGCAGTCATAAGAGGGAGGACGTTACTTTTGTTGTCAGTTTATTTACTGCTGCTGTGTGGCGTGACATTACTAGGAGTCCCCGTCAGTGTAATCCACAGGTGCTGTCATGCTAAATGCAGGAATGATGCAAGAAGCAGCAGTTACTTATTAAAGGTAAGTAAAGGATATGAGTCATAGTCGAGTTTCTGGGTCAGTACTCCTGTCAGGATGAACTCCGCGTTGTGGACATCTAGACAACAAATACAGCAGACAACATCAGAGACACACCTAGAGACAGTCAGCACAAGTTCTAATGGGACAGAGTTCATGTGGTGCTGCCGCTCACCGTACTGTTTTTAAACTTTAGAAGTTCTGAGGAACTTTCATCCATATAGAACACAGAAAAAAATGCAGTAAAAAAAACACAGTATAACGCAATAAAGAATCACAGTAGAGGCGATGGACTTTCTAAAAATGGAGATGGAGGTGCAGGGATCGCCAGATGGGACACCCATGCAGGCAAACAACTGACCTAACCTACACTACTTCAACTTATCCTCGGACCTGTTGACTAAGCTAGAGAGGCAGTGGGCATTATTATTATTATTATTTTGAAAGAACATTTCTCACTGGCTCTGAATACACATCCAGAACCATGGGTCACGGAGGGGTGGGATGTTGATCAGCCTACAAATCAGCCACCCAAACAAGCAGTGGAGGGAGGCTTCAGCAGACTACGCTGCAGTGTGAGGGAGGAGATAAACAAAAGCAAAACAAGCTATCAAACGCCACAGCCAAGTGGATAGCTCCACACTGCATGCTGGTTAGTACTGGGGAAGATGTCGGTCTTAGGAACGTTCTTAAAATCACAATGTAGTCGCTTGGCCCCGCTCTACGTAGACTGTTAATGCTGCTCTCTGATAAAAGAAAATTATATATTTTTTATATTCCCTGTTATCTAAGGGGGTTCTGAGTGGAGTTCATTGTATGTTAACGGTTTTGAGTGGCAGCGAAGCAGCGCCTTCCTTTATTTTATTTTTTTTCATTTTCTTACTACTGCCCCCGTGTGAAATATCACCTCAGTGTGATGAATACCACGTCCTTTTCTCTTTTTTTGAGCCATGAATAATTGTGTAAGAATATTATCCTGGAATGTAAATGGCCTACAACACCCCATAAAGAGAATTTTTATCATACCTCAAATCTCAACAAGTACAAATAGCATTTATACAAGAAACCCATATGAGTGAACTGGAAGCTACATTGAAGAGGGATTGGGTTGGCCATATACAGTATCTCACAAAAGTGAGTACACCCCTCACATTTTTGTAAATATTTCATTACACCTTTTCATGTGACACTTTGCAACAGTGTAAAGTAGTGAGTGTACAGCTTGTATAACAGTGTAAATCTGCTGTCCACTCAAAATAACACATCACCGCTGGCAACAAAAGTGTGTACACCCCTAAGTAAAAATGTCCAAACTGGGCCAAATTAGCAATGGTCCCTCCCCAATGTCATGTGACTCGTTAGAATTACAAGGTCTCAGGTGTGAATGGAGAGCAACTGTGTTAAATTTGGTGTCATCGCTCTCTGGTCACTGGAAGTTCAACATGGCACCTCATGGCAAAGACCTCTCTGAGGATCTGAAAAAAAGAACGGTTGCTCTACATAAAGATGGCCGAGGCTATAAGAAGACTGCAGAGACCCTGAAACTGAGCTGCAGCACGGTGGCCAAGACCATACAGCTGTTCAACAGGACAGACTCCTCTCAGAACAGGCCTCACCATGCTCGACCAAAGAAGTCGAGTGCACGTGCTCAGCGCCATATCCAGAGGTTGTCTTTGGGAAACAGACGTCTGAGTGCTGCCAGCATTGCTGCAGAGGTTGAAGGGGTGGGGGGTCAGCCTGTCAGGGCTCAGCCCATACGCCGCACACTGCATCAAACTGGTCTGCATGGCTGTCGTCCCAGAAGGAAGCCTCTTCTAAAGATGATGCACAAGAAAGCCCGCAAACAGTTTGCTGAAGAGCAGCAGGCTGAGGACATGGATTACTGGAACCATGTCCTGTGGTCAGATGAGACCAAGATAAACTTATCTGGTTCAGATGGTGTCAAGCGTGTGTGGCGGCAACCAGGTGAGGAGCACAAAGACAAGTGTGTCTTGCCTACGCTCAAGCATGGTGGTGGGAGTGTCCTGGTCTGGGGCTGCATGAGTGCTGGGGAGCTACAGTTCATTGACAGAACCATGAATGCCAACATGTACTGTGACATACTGAAGCAGACCACAGGGCAGTATTCCAACATGATAAAGACCCCAAACACACCTCCGGATAGATTTAATGAAGATAAGGAAAAACACCCTATGGATCCAGGAAGTTTTAGACCGGTCAGTCTGTGGACTGTAAAATACTGACAAAAGTTCTGGCCACTAGACTAGAAAAAATTCTGCCATATTTCATACATCCTGATCAAGTAGGAAGTAGAATGACTGCTATCTCTTTGGATGCCCAAAAAGCATTCAATAGGATGGAAAGGGGCTTCTTGCGGTATATACTCTCAGAATATTTGGATGTCAGGACAGTTTTATCAAATGGGTGAATGTTATTTACTCAGACCCAAGGGCGGCAGTAACAACAAATGGATGACATCACCCTTCTTTAACTTAACACGTGGGACCAAGCAAGGAAATCCTCTTCATCCTTATTGCAGCAGCTAGAGGTTCCAAAAATAATGTAAAAAGCAGATGACTGAGTCCAGTACTAAAGGAGTTTTGTAATTACATATTACTGATTATTGAGGACCCTCTGTGGTCAATTCCTTAAGTTCGATCTACAAGTCCTTTTTCAAAACTATCGGGCTACAAAATAAATTGGCAGAAATCCGAAGGCATGCCAATAATCGAAAGGATGGAATCAATCAACAATCACCACGTTTCACTTTAAGTGGATCCAGACCAGAATGAAATATTTAGGTATTAGGTTGGGTCCAGATCTGGAATATTTAATTGCCATAAATATGTCCCCTTTAATTAAGAAAATTAAACAAAATTTAGATAAATGGAAGCTGATAAATCTTACCCTATGGGGAAAAATGAAAATTATTAAGATGGTCATCGCTCCACAATGTAATAACATCTCTATGATGATATCAGTAACCATTTCAGGGATGGTCCATTTGAAGGAATCTTCAAACAATTTAATTAAAGAGTTTTTATGGAATGGAAAAAAAAACATCTAGTCTAAAGAAGTTATTTGCCTCGGGAGACAGCAGGTCATTAGCGATCCCAAACGTTGAACTGTATAACATAGCATTTGAAATAAGTAAGCTGGCAAGACATTGTGGAAATTACGGATCTGACCCCAGGTGGGTGCAGATGGAAAAAGTGCTCGCAGCTCCAGCAGGTGTTGTGGATTTATTGTCACAGAAGAACACTAAAAGTCATGAAGAGGAATGAAATTTCATCCTATAACATCCTCAGTGGACAAGGATGAGATCACATGAAATCCTGGGGTTTTCTCAATACAAACAAAGCTATTCCTCTATATAGAATAACCCTTCAATCTGTTTTGGGAAAAAGGTATTGTTATTGCAAATATGGTTGGCAAAAGGCATCCGTTTGTTGATGATCTGTATGGAGAACACTTTATAGGTCATTTGAGGGCCTTAAAGTACAATTTAATTTAACTGACAAAGGAGGATTTTTGGAGGTATTTACAATGGAGAAGTAGTATGGCATGTGTTTTTGGACTGAAACGGGAAGAGGAAAAGGCAAATAGGGATCAGGAGTTCCTAGATTCTCCACGTTCTCCATTCTGCCTCAGTATTTTATAGGAAAATGTCAAGCATGCAACCCGAACTGTATGGAGGCTTGAGACTAATATGGCAAAAAGATATTGGTAAGGATATTGATGAAGGCTCATGGCAGGATATTATCTCAGATGTGGGAAAGGCTAAAAACAAACTCATCCATTATAAAATTGTACATAGGTATTACTTTACACCGAATAGGTTGTTTAGAATGTGCTTGACCCAGGACAATAAATGCTGGAAGTGTAACAAAGAAGGGGGTACATTTCATCATGTTCTATGGGACTGTCCCATGGTAATGCCTCTTTAGAAGGCAGTACGGACAAAGTTTGAAGGGTGGTTCAGACAACCTCTGCCAGAATCTCCACAACTATAGGCTGGATTTACATGCCGAATAAAGAGTACTAAATAGCGTGTGCATTCTAACATATTGCACGTGCAACTGTAGTACCTGTTATGGGTGATTTACTAAGAATTATTGTGTAGGTGATAACAGGAGCAAACACAATGGAGGTGACAGTATTTATGAGGGTTTTGCGTGTTTCAATGGTTTTCCCCATGGAGAGTCGGGAGGGAAAGCAGCCACCACGTAAAAACCTTGGTTTGTTTCGTAAAGTCCGTCAATATGTGGAAATCGTATGTACCTGCCCATCCTGCCTGACATTGCACTAAGTACTTGGGACAGCACACCTGAAAAACTGCTTTGGGAAACCCCAGCAGAAACAGCTACAGTATGCTGGAAAGAACCAGACGCGAGGAAATGCCAGCAGATCGTGCTTCATCCAGCCAGAGGGAACAATCACCGATCGCGCTGCGATCTCCTGTCCCTGGTCCTGTACGCCCCAACGCCCCATTCCCTCTCCAATACCTACAATGGGTTGTGTCGCTATTATGACCGGCGCACTGTGAACAGCTGGTGATTGTTCCCTCTGGCTGGATGAATTTTTAGTGTGATCTAAGCACTACTGCAGCTGGGGGCCCTCGAAGCGCCACGCAACTTTCTAAATTCTTCCATCTGACGGAGAAAAGAAGTCAGGTCGAAAACAAAATTTGCTTTATTGGCATGAATGTTAAAACAAGAGTATTGCCAAAGCTAAAGGAAATTACAAAAAACAATTCAATTCATATAGTTTATCGAATAAATAAAATAATTTTATTCTATACTATAGCAATTTATTTGATATAAAATAATATTATCTAATATTTTTAAGTTTTCCATGTCTTCTTTCATTATGCCTGTCTCGTGCACATAAGGTTATCTGTTTTAGAGACACATGCGAGAGCCCGGTGTGGGCGGGGATAATGAGGAGACTGCAGCGCACACAGAGATGAGAGTTATATTAAATCGCACACTTTTTGCAGTTATGTAATCGCACATGACCACATCACAATTGAGATTAGATTAGCTGTGCAGCCCAATTTTAATCTGTATGTACAGTTACATTATTAAAATGAATAAAAACTTTTAGCGACAAAAAACAAGGAAACAGTAGAACGCAGTAAAGAAACGCATCAGCCACAGATTGGTCCTGACAGGGATCAGTAGACTCGGCTTGGGATATCCTTTCTAAACGTTTGTAATACTCACCACTTGTATGCATGTGTATGCGTGTGTGTATCTTACCAATGTTTTTCAGGAAGTATTCTCTACAGAGGTGGAGGTCATTGTCACAGGAAATTAAGATGATTTCTGGAAGGTTCTGCAACAAAACAAGAGGGTATTAAAACTTTTTTTGTCAAATAATCATAAGCATTGTAAGTGCCTGCTGTTTTTTTCTTAAATGTTCAGTACTGAGTTTGTTTTATTTTGAAAATTATTATTATCATCATTCCTGAACACCTACCATGGGCTGTGAGGACTTTGGATAACACTAGGGCTGCAACTAATGATTATTTTCATAGTCGACTAATGTGTTAATTATTTATTCGATTAGTCGACTAGTCATGATTATTTTTGTCACCCCTAACCAAACCATTTAACTAATTAAATATCTTTCAAGTGAATTACTGATCTCCAATACATAGCCTAACTAGCTAACGTTACAATTAAGTGAACAAGGTTTACTGTTCAGAATGAACACCACTATCAACGCCAGGGGGAAACCAGGGAAGAAGACAAGACAGCGTAGGCTCCCCTATAATTCACTGACTGGCTACATCACGAGCCAGATGTTCCTTGATGTACTTCAAACCATTACTCATTACTAATAACTTTTTTAAAGCTGGGTCTCTGACATTGCCAGCGTGGTGTTGGAAAGATTTGTGCTTTGGTGTTCATGAGGGAGAAAGACAAGCGAGAGGATGTGCTGCGCGCGAATGCGCTACGGGGCTGATCTGCAATCAAATAAGATTTTAAATAGGCCTAGTAAAAAAAATAAAAAACAATGAAAATCAGTATTTGGCGGTCAGCGTTGCTAATGTGGCAAATAAATGAACGTAGCCTATAGGAAACACTGCCTTTCCTCTGTCTCTGCAGCTCTGTTGTTGCTGTTGCTGTGGTCTGAGGTACTGGGACCAGGCTCTGTGGGCGTGACTGGCCGGCCGGCTGCCATCGCTAACCCCGTGGGCGCTTGTGGAGCATCTCAACCCCCGAAACGTTTGAGCCACATTTTCAATTCACCATCAACTTTGGCCAATACTCAAGTTCTACACAGTTGATTTCTCTGCTCAGAACCTCTCAAAAGTGTATTTAGTGATGAAAGAGTACAATACATTCTGCTGCTAGCCTCGTTCTCCGTTACGTTCCGCTTCTTGCATGAAAGCTTCTTCTTCGTGAGTAGTCTTCCAGTCGAGCAGTCATGGCGTACAGTGGAAGCGGTACTGCCCCCAGCACTTCCTGTAGTGCATTGCAGTTAGAAACAAATAGCCAGAAATGTTCCTAATAAGAAGATTGCTGTCTCTCCCTTAAACATCCTCTCTGTAACAATGCGTCGACAATGAAATTTCATGCGGATGAATTTTTATAGTTGACATCGTCGATTACGTCGGCTAATCGTTGCAGCCCTAGATAACACTGCATATTGTTGAACACTTTTCATACCATATTTATTTTGTTGCATAGTAAAAACTTTTCCAGTAAGAGCCCGTGTTCTTAAGGATATACACTTGACAGGTTCATTAAAGAATTCCAGGTAGTTTCAAGGACCTTGTTCTGTTTATGCTCCATGATCTTTCTGTAGGAGGGCTGTTTGGCCAGCAGCTTTCCTCCAGCACTTTCCAGGATGGACTTCATGGTGCTGAGGCTGGGTACGATCCCCGGGGTGAGGTAGAAGTATTTCCCCTACATCACACATTACAGAACACAGACATATAGTCAGACACAGAGACAGTCAGGCAGTGAAGGACCAGCTGTGTGAGTGTACAAGAATGCCACAGCATGTTGTTGCCTGAATCTTTCCTTCCATCTGATCCACCTGGTCAGCGTGAAGCTTGTGGTCTTACCTTGAAGAGCGGTGCACTGTGTGCTCTCTTTAGTGACTCCTCCAGGCTGAATGCAAACAACACCTCGGCCTCTGCATCCCTTAGAGTGCAACTCTGCTCATCTGCAACACACACACACACACACACACACACACACACAATGTGAAACATTACACAACAGGGAAAGGGCCTACTCAAAACAGTTAATTCAATCATTAAACAAATTTTTCCTTTCAGAAATCCTAATTCTTTTCAGGAGGACCTGAATGGCCACTCCAGTTGCTCTACAAAAAACAGAGGAGTTACAGGCCTGCTTTGACTGCACTGACTGGAGTGTTTTTGAGGCTGCAGCCACTGACCTGGACGAACTAACTGACACTGTGACATCTTACATCAGTTTTTGTGAGGACATGTGTGTGCCGACTAAAACCTTCCGCACATACAACAACCAAAAACCCTGGTTCACAGCGAAACTCAGGCAGCTTCGTCAGACCAAGGAGGAGGCCTTCAGAAGTGGGGACAGAGTCTTGTACAACCAGGCCAGGAACACACTAACTAAAGAGGTCAAAGATGCAAAGAGGAGCTACGCTGAAAAGCTAAATAACAGCTTCACAGCCAATGACCCTGCGTCAGTGTGGAGACACTGCAGACACTCACTAACTACAGGAGACAATCCCCCAACACTGCTGGTACTCAATGACTGGCAGCTGAGCTGAATGGTTGCTGCTGTAGGTTTGTCACACCTCTCCCCCACTCCAACACCATCTTCAAACAGTCACCTTCCCCATCTGACACGCTGTCACCCCCCCTCACCAACCCCTCACCTGCACTCATGATCTGTGAAAAGGACGTGAGCCAGCTCTTCCAAAAGAAGATCAGGAAGGCTCCTGGCCCAGAAGGTGTGTCTCCATCGTGCCTGAAAATCTGTGCAGACCAGCTGGCCCCCATCTTCACTCAGATCTTCAACAGATCACTGGAGCTGTGTGAAGTTCCCTCCTGCTTCAAACGCTCCACAATCATCCCAGTCCCCAAAAAACACCTGCAACACCTCGACTCTCCAGGGACATATACAGGGATCCTGTTCGTGGACTTCAGCTTGGCGTTCAACACCATCATCCCGGATATCCTCAGCACCAAACTCACCCAGCTCACTGTGCCAGCCTCCACCTGTCAGTGGATCACAGACTTCCTGACTGACAGGAGTCAGCAGGTGAGGCTCATCTGTGACGGTGATGAGTCGGCCTACAGACGGGAGGTTGATCAGCTGGCTCTCTGGTGCGCTCAAAACTGTGGAGATGACAGTGGACTTCAGGAGAAGCCCCCCCAATCTGCCCCCCATTACCATACTCAACAGCCCTGTGTCTGCTGTGGAATCCTTCAGGTTTCTGGGATCCACTATATCCCAGGACCTGAAGTGGGAGCCCAACACAATCATCAAGAAGGCTCAGCAGAGGATGGACTTCCTGCGTCAGCTCAGGAAGCTCAACCTGCCTAAGGAGCTGCTGATCCACTTCTACGCAGCCCTCATCCAGTCTGTCCTCTGCACATCCATCACTGTCTGGTTTGGATCTGCCACCAAAAAGGACAGGAGCAGACTACAACGGACAGTCAGGACTGCAGAAAAGATCATCGGTGCCAACCTGCCCTCCATTCAGGACTTGTACATTTCCAGAGTCAGGAAACGGGCAGGAAACATCACTGCAAAGACACAACCTGTTCCAGCTCCTCCCCTCTGGTAGGCGTTACAGAGCACTGTACGCCAAAACCAACAGACACAGAAGCAGTTTCTTCCCACAAGCCATCACTCTGATGAACAGCTGATTTCTGACTCACAGTGTCAGGAACAATAATGTGCAATAACCCAGTAACTCTGCCTCTAATCAGCCACCTGTTTACTGGTTATCACTTATTATTTATTCACCATTCTCTATTTCAGAGCTGTTCATACTGTTATATTGTCATTTACTGTATACAAAATCCACCTACCTACATACATAACACCTGCAAATAATACTTATTTATTCCAGCATCCTTTGCACTATGCTCCATCGCAATGTTTACATGTTTGCATGTATGTGTATGTGCACCTGTATATCTCATCCACCTCTGACATGTACGTAGTAATAATAATAATAATTATTGTTATTATTATTATTAAAGCTGCAAGCAGCGTTGAGTGAGCCCTCACCCCCATGCAAGCCTTGTGTGCAGCGACAGCTGGAGCCTTTACATCACATGCCACCTGACACAGCTCTGGAGTTAACAATGCACAAATCACACAGGTGACGTGTCGAAAATATCTCTCAAAGTTTCTTTCAGGTGTCAGTTACTTATTCAATTCAAAGTGTCTGACTTCCAGTTGGGTTTAGGCTATAGCTGTCAAAAAACAGCTTCCTGTTTCATGGGGAATAATAACTCACCAAGGCAACAGCATTTAACAAGAACTTTGAGATGGATGTGGTCATCCGGCTATGAGCATATATGCTTCACTACATTTTGTCCGCTAAGGTGCTATGTGGAGTAAAAATATAAAATGAGACATAACAAATAAAGTTTGAAACATGTCCTTTCAGATGCCAGTAGGTGGCGCTATCACTATGACTAGATATTAATATGCAAGTCTCTAAGAGGTACTTTTGGGACAGATCTGACTACATCTAGTCCATTTACATGCTACTTCCTCAAAATTCAACACCACGCAATCAAAAAACGCTTTGTAATTTAACATCGCAAGGCTCTTAAAATGGCGCAACGCACATTTGAAGTCGATTGGGTTAAAGCACTAGGAGGAGTTCGTTAAAGTACGGAGTGTATAAACGGGGAAAGGTCTTGTAAATAATTCAAAATGGCCGACTTCCTGCTCCAAGAGACTTAAGCTTGATTTATACTCCTGCATAGGGGCTACGTGCATAGCTATGCCGTAGGCTACGCACAGAGCCATGCATTTATACTTGTGTGTCGGTTTCTCTGTCATTCTGCAATTACATGCTAGTCAGCGGTAGCATACAGCGTCCACTATGTTGACCTTTGCCGGCCGAGCAGGCTAACTTCTGGTTTAGCCCTCCCTTAACGTGAATGGGGGTAAAATTGTATATGTGCAGCTGGTATAGCCTTTTTTTTTAGCCTTTAGTTTTAAGACTGTTGTTCGCTAGACAAAGTTATCAGCCCTGTTAAAATGACAGTTAACGTGAGTTACAGTTGCACTTAGCTAAGCAAGCTAGCTAGCTCCGCCGTATCGTCACTTCCGGGCACTTCCTGGTTGCAAAAACTCGACATGGCGGCGACCTACGGGCCAAACTAGAAAAATGGCAGTCCACAAACCAAGGGGTGACGTCCATTTCTTATATGCAGTATATGGTTGTGACGGTCAAATTTATTGATCCATCGTGTTACAGCCGCTGTTTTGGCCGATAGTAAAAGTTAATTCAAAGCATGGGGCACTTGTCGGCTTGGAGGCATTGCGAGGCTACCCAGCCAACCAATCACGGTGCTTATGGTCCGCGTCACCTCGACGTGTAGTTACATTTTTGAGGAGGTGCACGTCGTAGGTGACGGCATAGGGTAGGGGGGGCTACGCTATTTTCAAAGATATTGTCAAACACTGTTCCTGGGGCACTTTTAATAGTTATAGCCGCTACCCAGAGAGGTGGAAAGTATAAGTACGATTTATTCACTTTCCAAAACGTGAAACAAATACAGGAAAATGTTGGCTGTCTGTTGTTTCTAATGTAATGTTAGTTAGCTAACGCTAGCTAACTTACTACTGAATTAAACGTTATATAGCCCTACTGTTCTGCTGTTTAATGATTGTAATAGTGAATGGAGACCTACCCAGCTTTCCAGAAGCAGTGTTGATCCTTAATATCATTGTACTCTTTCTCAATAGTAAATAATAATACAGTGGTTCACTTTTACTCTGTGATTGGTAGGCTTTTGCTTCTGTCTTTATTTTTTTCACATCAGTTTGACACACTGAATACAACCTTCAAATGCACAATGCAACTGCAAAACTGTCTGCTTCTTTCTCAGATCGCCAAGTCCAACAGGTCTGAAAGTTTGTCAGACTTCGCAACAGTAACTAAGGGGGGCGTGGCTTAGCGAAGGGTCAATTGAGCCAATTTCCCACAACCACGCCCCCTATCAGCAAATACAAAACAACCGTTCTGACGAACGTGCAATCTACCCCTAGCCATGTGACTACCCCTAGCAATGTGACAGCTAAAAAGGCTTTAAGGGGCGCTATAGAGCCAACATGCAACCCTCAGTCTTAAAAATGATATCAAATCTAAACATTACCAGTTTGAATCTGGCTGCAAAGGGCGTGGCGCTACAGAGCACCCTTGCCACGCCCAATCACTACAGAATATTGCAATTTTCACCAGTTCTGATATGTGCGCAAACGTTCATGACCAGGGATAGGGATTGATCCAAAATTTCTCAAATCCCAAAAATCAATAAGGTCTGAGCTTATCGATACTGCTATCCAGACCAGTGGGTCCTACAATGTAGCATTATGTCTCGAGCGTCAAATCTGATTTAACTGGACTAGAAGAAAACTCATGAAAGCCGCCAGCAGAGGGAGAGGCTGCGCCATCGCGATGGAGATGGTGAAGTTACGTTAGCTCCAAACTCGAGTTGGCGACAGCTATGCTCATTACATACTGTAAGTGCAATAAAACCTTTGCGTTATCAATACACCTGTCTGTAAGGTAAACATGTAGAAAGGGGTCATTTTATCATCTCTGTCCTCAGTCTGTCGTCCTGTATGTTATATAAAAGCACAGCAACGTTAGCTTGGCGGGTAGCCAAATGTTGAAAACAAGCTAAATAGAAAGCTGTCTGTCTGGAGCATAGACTGGTCTGTAGTCTTAACATTTGGCACATTGTTGTACACTCAGCTGCTGGCAGAGACAAACCAGCCGCTCCTCCTTCCATCAGGTAATGTTACCTAAAAGGCAGTTAACAGCAGCAAAGAGGAGGAGGGACTGATACAGGCTGATGTCTGAGTTTTTATTCTTTCTAAACGTCCCTCACTATTGTAATGTCAGATACTGAGTTTATATATAGTGATTTGGCTGCTGTAGAAACAACATTTCGCTGTATTTAAAATATTAAAGTCTGGTAGGCCTGATACCATGCAGCCCTGCCTCATGTCCGTTGGGTCTGGCCTTACCAAATAACCGTCATCAAATAATAGTAAAGTATTGATAGTGGTATCGATAAAGAATCGGATCATTAAGCAGTCTCAATAAGGGTATCAATATCAATAAAAATGAACGATCCCCATCCCCGTTCATGACGTTTCGATTATCCTAAGACCACGAAAAATGCCTTTCCAAGGGAGAATAATAATAATAATAATAATCATAATAATCATCCGAGCAAAAATAATAGCTTCCTTGCACTTCATGCCAAGGACACCGCTGGTGCCCTGGCACTTTCTCGGTTTCTCTAATAATAATAATAACTACAACTGCAAGCAGTTATAAGTGGGGTCCAAGCCTCCCGGCGCAAGCCGCCCCCCCTGGCCCCACGGAGGGCACGCGAATTGGCCCGGGCCCCAGAGATGGTACGTGCGAAGTTTCGTGCCGATCGGACTTGCGGCTTCGGAGGAGTTAATTAAAATTTTCTTGTGGACGTAGTTTTCGTGTCGTTTTAGCAAGATATTAAAAACACCCACCCACAAACTTCTGGCTCCTCCAGCTCTCCTCCAGCCACTCTGGGCTGACGATGTGTTTGACCACAGACATGGCAGTGAGGAACTTGACGGTGCGGGTCACCTTACTGGCCACCAGGTGAGTGACTTTCTGACTGCTGTCTGCTACTTCACCACCTAAAGCATGTAACCTCTGCAGGGGAGGAAGAGATGAGGACATTTAGCAGCAGGAATCAGAGGACAGGAATCAGTTGAGAACAGAAAGTTAGTGACCTCGTTGCTCACAATCCTATTTAAGAGATGTAGCTTAAGTCAAGTCAGGTTTACCTTTGTGTACTGCTGTACTTGTGTGGGCTCAAAGCCTGTGAATAGGACTCGAGGAGTGGACTCTGGAGGAAGCTTCTTACTGGGGGACTGAATCTCCTCCAGTCTGCACACACACAATTACACTTTAATCCACAATATCATCATTCCATGGTAACTTAAACAGTTGCTTAGTCCAACAGCGTGTATCGAGATCTCCTGTACTGACCTGGCTTTCTTGTTTGCAGGCATGTTGTTAGAGTCAGTGATCTTCTGCTTCTGGAGCAGCTGGAGACACTAAACACCACACAAACATCCACAAACAGACAATCCGACGCAACACAAAAACAAGTAGAGCCGCATCTATCAGTTACTGCCAGTTTGGTCTCTTGTATCAGTACTGATGGCACAACTTGTGTAAGCCACATGTAAAACAAATCTGGTCTCATTGGCTCATTTTTATGCCCATGTGCTGTACATTTGGAGACAAACATGGAGGGGTTTGCCCTTCTGTTAACAGAAATCCAAGGACAACATAATTATCTTCACTAGAATAAAAGCAGCATTTAGTCAGCAGCAGATTTCAAGACCATCTACAGCCAGAGACGAGTAAAGAACATTCCACTTCCAGGTCCAATATTTTTACATTACATACATTCTCTTACACAAGGTAACTAGTGCAAACTGTAAAACACCATACAAATTAGAGTATCGTTAAGGACCGCACAAAACTTATCATGATACAAGGGTCTCAACACAATTGTATCACAATATAGGGCTGTGCAATCTGACCGTACCTATCGTTTGACAATAGTTTACGATCGTTTACATTTATGCTCTATCGTTAATTTCATTGTGTCGCAAATTCCACACTTTAGCGTAATATTACTGCGAGGGGAGGGCGCTTTGCACCGCAGTGAAGTTAGTTTTAAAGCTAATAAAAACTAATATCCAACTTGAAACTAACTTCACCACGGTCCGTTCTTCCACACATGCTGGTGTTGCGGAAAAGAAATTTGCATTCAGGATAAACAAACGTGGAGGAAAGAGTAGATTGCTCAGAACAGGGGCGGCTGTGGCTCAGGAGGTAGAGCGGGTTGGCCGTTAATCGGAAGGTCGGCGGTTCAATCCCTGGTTGCGTGTCGAAGTGTCCTTGGGCAAGATACTGAACCCCGAATTGCCGAATGTTAGTTTCCGTTTGAGCACTTAGGCTCAGTGTATGAATGTGTATGAATGATGAATGCAGATGTAAAAAGCGCTTTGAGTGGTCGAAAAGACTAGAAAGGCGCTATACAAGTACGGAGCATTTACATTTATAATTTCAGATCATAGTAGGCTATAGTCTACTATAGCTTACCATTAGTAGCCTAATATTACAGCACTTTCATTTTTGTGGGTTGTTATCACTCCTTAAATTATTGTGCAAGACAAATGCTGCACTTGGTGGTCATTATTTATTTGAAATGCTTTTTTTCAGTTCTGATCATTTTGGCGCTGGTTATTTTCCTTTGGCGCTCACTAAAACCTCTTTGGGGGCCGCCAATAATTTCTCTATGCAAGTGCTCAAACAGAAACTAACATTCACGCACATTCATACACTGGCGGAACAGCCGCCAGGGGCAACTTGGGGTTCAGTATCTTGCCCAAGGACATTTCGACACGCAACCAGGGGGAGAGCCAGGGATTGAACCGCCGACCTTCCGATTAACGGCCAACCCGCTCTATCTCCTGAGCCACAGCCAGCAAACTACAAACGCCAAAATACACAAACATTAGCACTAATAAACCCTTAACCACAGCGGTGTAGGGTAATATCAGAGAAAGGTTTTATTAGTGAGACAGCTGAATCTCAACTAATAAACTGTCTGCAAGCAAATTATCCAAATCAAGTGTAACCTGTAAATATATTATTATACTAACATTATACTTTACTTTTATACCTTTATTCCTCTAGGTTGTGGATATATTTTGTTTATCAAATGGTCAGAAATTACAAGAAAATGCATATATTAAGTCATTTCCTTTACTGTACGCGTACCAGCCATGCTTACTGTCGCGCAAAGTCACCCCCCATAGCCCCATTCTGAGCCAGGAAAAACCCTGGAAGCACACTGTGGAGTTCAGCTGAGAAACTCACCGCTAAAGCTTCGGGAGATACTTTGATCGGCGTTCTCCAAGCAGCTGTAGAAAAATATAAGTCACAGTTTCATTTACACACACACCAAGGCATAAACAGTTTGGCAGCTTATCACTGATGTTTAAATATTCTTTAGATATATCAAGCTCAAGGCCTGACTGTTACTCCTGTCCTGTAATAATACATACAATACCCAATAATTTCTGACTGCTAACAGGTGGAGGTGGTTGTGCAGTTATAAAAAACAACACACTCCACCAAGCATACTGCAACAGAGGAGTGTGTGTGTGATAACTGCCTGGCTTACTGCATGTTATTTGCTTTTTTTTTTTACCCTTCCTTATTCTATCACTATTTGCCAACTGCCCCACTATAATAAAACTTAATTATAGCACATTGAGGTGTACATACCCAGCAGGTTCTGGACCAGCTGTGGGTTAGGCACCAGTGGTTCAGGGTGTGTGTAGATGGAGTATCTGCTGTGCTGAATCTGTCTCAGTGCTTCAAAGTTTCCCAGCAGTATGTCACACAGCCATTGGGCATTCACACATGGGATCTTCCACTCCTTAGCCTTCTCATATTTCAGCCCACTTGGTCTGAAGAGAGATCAGCAAGACGACAATATCACCAACACTGTACCTGGTCCTGACAGGCCATCATGCCTGGGTTGTGCAAATCTAACACTTTTAAACAGATTTAAACACTTAAATCTGGCAGGTAGGTCATCCTGGAAAGTTTAAGTTTTTTGTGGATGACAATCTTACTCTTTACAGATGAGCACGGTGTTGCTGCGACACAGATATCCAGTGTATCTGGCACCGGCTAGGTAGGCCATCAACTTCAGGTCATCCCTGTCAGCATCCACAAAACCTGTCACTGATATAATCTAAGAGGAACGACAGTGACAGAAAGGTTAAGAGTACAGAGATGTCAGAAACATACAATGGTAAAAAATAATATTTCTACACTTTCCAAAGTGTAAGAATAATATCAAAGTTATATTGTGAGAGTAGGACGTATACGAGGCTGTCCAGGTCACTGCTTCTCTTTGGCTACGTTCAGACTGCAAGCCAAAGTGACCCAAATCCTCAGATCTGATCTGTGAATAGCCCAATTCACATGGAATCTGATCTTTTCCAGTTCGGATGTGGTCCAAATCCGATACAGATTGGATCTTTTTAAATGCGACCTGACCCAATCCTGGATTCTTCTTCACAGAAGGAGCTAATAAGGTGGCGTAAGATAGTCAGAGTTCTCTTCCTTTCACATATCTATGTCACTGAAGTGGTTCAGGTTTCAAAGGAGACTTCTTGAATTCACAATATCATTAAGACTTTCACCTGGTTCAATAAGCTGGGAAGTTCCACGACAACAACAAGGAAAAAACATTTGCAAAAAATGTTCATCTCCTAAATAATTAAATGGAGACGTAGTTTTCTTCATCCCGTACACAAACAGCTTTCAGGCTGGTGACAAACATGCTTGTGTGAACCAATGTGGCAGTTGTTTGTGGGAGTTGGACGTACGTGCTGAGAGCAGGGTTTGGCTCCTGGAGGGAAGGCGAAGGGCAGATGTAACGTCCGATGAGGAGGTACCATCCTCTTCCTCTTCAGTACAGTGTTAAGCCAGTGGGCTGTTACACAGCGCTTCCCTTCTCTGAGTGCCTGGCAGACAAAACACCACAAACATCAACATCAGTGACAGAGATGACAGTTTTTGAATCAAACTTTGTTAAACTAAATAAAATCAAGGAGCAGAGCAGCTCGACAGGCTGTCAGTAATCTACCCTTTCTCTTCAAGCTAGAAATTCATTCTTCAGATGCTCTGTCTTTAACTGTCAACAGGTAGAGTTTCTGACCGGTGTATTTTCTATATTGTGTCATATATGGTATGTACTCCCTCTGTTATTCGATGATGGGTTTCTGATAGCACAAGTCCACATTTAAGAGTAGGCTTAAGACTTTCCTCTTTGATAAAGCTTATAGTTAGGGCTGGCTCAGGTGAGTCCTGAACCATCCCTTAGTTATGCTGCTATAACTGGGTGGTGATGGCGCAGTAGTTAAGACACATGCCTTTGGTGTGAGAGACCCAGGTTCAATCCCCCACTATGACCCATCCACCATTGTGTCCCTGAGCAAGACACTTAACTCCTGTGTGACCTCTGACATGTATAGCAGTTGTAAGTCGCTTTGGATAAAACTGTCACGTAAATGTAATGCTATAGGCCTAGACTGCCGGGGATCTCTCCTCTACTTTCTCTCTCCTTCACCCCCAACCGGTGGAGGCAGATGGCCGCCCACCCTGAGCCATGGTTCTGCTCGAGGTTTCTGCCTCTTAAAACCTAGTGCTGCTCTGTAAATATCATCACAGAGTACCTGTAACAGGTCTAGACCTGCTCTTTTATGAAAAGCGCTGTGAGATATATAAATAAAATTGAATTGAACAAGTCCTTACCTGCACATACAGGTTGCTGACTTGGCTCTCACACAGCAGGTGTGTGCAGCGGCTGGTCAGGGTGGGGTCAACAGCACCTCCACACGCCTGGATGACCTGACGGAGGAGTTTAGTAAACATAAACTAATGCACATCAATGTTTATCATTTTGCTTCATCTATGATGCTAAGCACTCAGACACCTGTTCGATATCCAACAGGTGATGACTCACTTGTTTCATCATTAATACAACCACTCACAGCATCAACGGCTGGTCATTTATTCCAAACAGATTAAAGTTGCAAGAAGCAATGAACAGGCCCTCGCAACTCCGGCATGATAGAACATGCTGCATCCATGGCACCGCAGCCGGAGTTCGGTCGACAGGGGGCGACGGGGTATATTTCTTTTTCTAGTAGGTTATCTCTTATTTCACCATTTTAATTGTACTTCATTCTCCACCTTATTTTATGATTTAGTGTTTTCTCACTACTTGAATTTGCTCACCTTGCTTTTCCCCACACTCACACACCCTTACATCTCTTTTACTGCAAGCACAGCGGCGTGCATCGTAATCGATTTTTGTTGTCAGATACGACTACAGAAGAAGAGTTTGTTTGGCGGAGGCGGCCTTTATCGGCCTCTGCTGGCGACCCGTAGACCAACAAAATGAGCCCACTCACAGCCCTGTAGGATGTTCTGTTCTCAAGCTGTGGCCTGTAAAGCATGGGAGTGCTTTTGTTCACAGGAATATTGTTATCGTTTTTATCAATATTTCAATGTTTTGGAAGCTTTATGTTATTTGGAAGGTGGTTGTATGGAGAGAAATAATGTTTTGAAGATAACTCCCAATAAAATTGAACATATAAACAGTAAATATGGCCAAAACATGGACATTCGCCTGCTATATTTTTGAAAGATTGTGGAATAACTGTTGTATATTAGTTTCTTTTCATGAAATTTATAGTTACAGTTGGATTCCAGGTGTATTAGAAGATATTCTGGTGCATTATAATCTACCTTATGATGGTTTTGATGGTTTATTGCATCAAAATATAGCTTTTTTCCCCAGGCAAGGATGAAAATATCATTTTTTCTGCATGTCATCTCCATGTAGTCTATAATGGTAAAATAAATATGTTAATGTACAATGGATTTATATTCCTTAGCTTCTGACCTTTCAAAGGAGACCAGAATTATGCATCTAGGCCTGATGGTAGAGGAGATATTACTGATTTATTTGGGGTATGTTATTTTAGGTGTTTTTCCTGGAAATAGGTGTTCATGTGGTTAATGCATGTTACTAACTCGACTTCTTCGCTCTTCCGTAGTCTTGTGTTGAATCGTCCCTCTCCTCACTTCTTCTGTCGCTTTGTGTCATCCCCATGTTCCTGCTTGGCACCCTCGGCTACAACCATTATTATTTGTTCTAGTATTATTAGCATTAATATTGCTATTATTATTAGTACTAGTATTCATTTTCATTGGTGTGTGTACCACTACCACCTTTACTGCGTGGATATTAGTAGAAACTTGGGCCATTATTTTCACCATATCTCTGAACAGATAGTTGGAAAAGCTAGAGCAGATAATAAATAACCAACACCCAAAGATCAGTCTACCGAGGAGGAACTAAAACCTTCAGATTTGGGGAAAGTTATTTGGCTGGTTCTGATGCTCTCCAAAGTGATTTTATATTTATGGTACAGCAGGTTTTGGGCATCACCCTCTATGGCAGGGGTTGGCAAATAAGTCTGGCATCGGGCCAAATTTTTTTTTCAAGCCATTATATGGCGGCCCAGAACAAAGTATACTCATGTGCATGTTTAGCTCAGAAGGTGGGGGGGGGGGGTTTACTCACGGTAGCTCCGCTTTAATCTTGAGAGCTGCAGTCTCTATTCATTCAACCTGCACTGTAAATTTCCAGCTAAACTGAGGCTTTTTGAAGACCCTGTTCTCTCTCTCACCTGTCATTCATTGGTCTTGTGTGAGTTTTGCGTGCACACCGTGCTGCCGACAACTACATGCACGTTGCGGTCCCTTGCGGGTCTATTTCAAGTAGCCGGCTATTTAAAAACGATAAAATATTCTTTGTGTGGTTCATCAACGGTGATAAATTATTCGAAAATCCCACGAGTTAGCATTTCCGTCTCTTAAGCAAGTGTTCCTCACACACACACGCTATGCTTACACATGCGCACAGACGAACCAGGGTTAGGGTTACAATTTTGGATTTATTTACACACTTTAAAAACATTTAGTGAAAGTTTTGTTCTTTTTACATGCTGATTTACAGCATTAAACTTTGAAATGTATATTGTAATAGGCTGTATATTAACTTATTGGGAGAAAACTGGTCTATGTAAAATCAGACGTTGAGCACCCCCATATCGCCAAAATGGCATGATCCTTGTTTCGCTGCGAAGCTTCGACTGTGAGATTGACAGTCGAATCAGGCTCCGCCCATCGAAGCATCGAATTTTCGACTATTGGGGGTCAGCCCTAATGGGTATAATGAGTTATACCGATATAATTTCAAAAGCGACATGAAATTAGACAATACCGTTTATACCGATATAGTTTGATGTTGAGGTAATTCGTCTTTCTGTAAAGTCCTGCCAGCGTTTGCTCCTCTCTGTCCCTCACCGCGCAGCCCCGCCCCTCCCTCTGTGTCTGCACGCAGCCGTCTACTCACAAACTCTCAACAAGATGGGAGACACAGTGCTGGTCGACACTGTTAAAGTACACGGTTCATTCAGTGTTTCCCACACATTCACTTTACTCTGCCCTGGTTAGGCGACACATTGTAGCATTTATCAAAGAAACACGGTGATTACGTTACAAGTACCAACACTGTGGATATTTTACAAGAGCAGACCAGGTAAAGCAACAGTGAACACACCAGTCAGATGTTATACGTTAGCTACCACGTCAATACGCCTCCTCAACATGCAGCTCAGCTGCTGCGAACGGAAGTTTTTTTCAGTGACTTTATCCAGCCTAGCCTACTACTGATGGAGAAAGTCACCGAGGCGGACATACAGGGAGAGAGAGACGGTACAGCCCCTTTTCCACTGCGCGGTACCAGCTGGACTGGTCTTGTCTTTTTTTGGTTGTCCATTGTGTAAAAGTTGTACTTGTACCTGCTACCGCGTACTTTTTTTTGTATCACCTTCGTCTTATATGTCTTTACATTCAGAGTAATATTGAAATGTTTAAACTTAATTCAAGAGACAGCTGTTTGTGCATCGCTGGTGCGTGTGTCTTATTGAACATTACATCGCAGCAGTTGCGTGTGGCGTCGCTTTGATGACCAGCTACATTGAGGGGTGCTATCTCTGGGTACTATCTGCAATGGAAAACGGAGCACGGCCAAACCGAGTCGAGCCGAGGCAAGTCGAGCTGGTACTGTAATGGAAAAACGGCAGAAGAAGCGGAGAACACTGACGTGTTTGCAGCGGAGACGTTAGGCCTGTGAGTGGAAAGTGAACTGAAGGAGGTGAATTCAATAAGTGAGTGATTCTTAAGCCCTAATTACCATTATAACCCTAACCCTTACCCTAAACGCCCCCCTCCCCAGCCAGCTTAGCAGAAAATACCGCTGTATATTTTATACCGGAATTCTGCCTATCAGTACCGGGATATGACTTTTTGGCCATATGGCCCAGCCCTAGTGTACACATACCTGGCAAATAAAACTGATTCTGATGATTGTGTCAAATTTTAGTAGTGGAGGTCATTATTCAGCAGCAGCACACCGCTGCTCCTGAATGTATATAGGGGAAACACTGCATTTCCTGTTGATAGTAGGTGGACATGATACATGTGCCCCCCAAATTTGGTACATCTAGGTGAAACAGAAAGGTGGGGCTTTTGTTTCCACACCTATGCATGAGATTGCATAGGTGTGAGATTTATTGTGCACATTTGGTTTGATCCATCAAAGTCATTGATATTGATTACATTTATAATATTTTCTTATTGAGTTGTTAAAATTTTATTCATTAACCACATGATTACACACTCTTTCTGATGATAAAATCTGTTTAAATTGTAAAACACAGAATTCAGAAAAATTTAAACAGAAAACACGGAATTTGGGAAAAAATACCCTCTTCCATGTGGCCAGGAGTTGTTTGTCAGCCATCTGTTCTGGGTAGTCAGCAATAGCAAACACACAGCCCAGCAGGAAGCCATCCAGTGGAACTGAGAATTAGAACAGAAAGAAGTTACTCGAGTTAATGAGCACGTTCAACAAAACCATGTTGAGATCTTTTAATGGACCCGCACCTGGAACTGAGCACTCCAGAACACTCTGACACTTTGGTCCAGACTTACAGTATGTTTGTCTCTGAACCAACGTGTTAGACCAATGAAACATTGAGGTCTGAAGTGACCATAATAACCCTCCATTCTGACTCTGGATGCACTCACTGTCTTGTCCCGGCTCGTGTCCAAACAGCTGGGAAACGTGAGGAGGCTGCTGGAGCTGCGGCTGCAGCGTCGTCTGCTGCTGCTGCTGCTGCAGGGCCTGCTGGTTCTGATGCTGCAGAGCTTGCTGCTGCTGGTTCTGCAGGTGCTGCTGCTGCATCTGCTGCATGTGTTGCTGTTGCTGTAGGAAATGCTGCTGTTGCTGCTGCTGCTGCTGCTGCTGCAGATGCTGTTGGTGTAGCTGCTGTTGATTTTGCTGTTGCTGCTGTTGCTGTAACAGCTGCATGCGTTGCTGTTGGAACTGCTGGAGCTGTTGCTGCAGCACCTGTTGCTGCTGCAGCTGCTGTAAACCAGGCCGGAGGAGCTGCTGGGGACGCAGCTGCTGCTGGGAGAAGGCATGCTGCTGCTGCTGCTGCTGCTGCTGCTGCTGCTGCTGCTGCTGTGAAAACATCTGCTGTTGGTGAATTTGCTGCTGTTGCTGTAGAAACTGTTGCTGCTGTTGGGGCAACTGTGGGAACCCTTGTTGTTGTGTAACCGGCGACTGTTGCTGCTGGTGATGTAGCTGCATCATCTGATGCTGCTGCTGCTGGAGATGCATCATGGGATGCTGCGGTTGCTGTGGTAACTGTTGGTGTTGTTGCTGGGCAGCCTGGTGTGACTGTTGCTGTTGCAGTAACTGTTGCTGCTGCTCTGCGGTGAGGGGCTGGGTGGTTAGTTTGGACTGACTGAACAGAAGAGGGTTGGTGCTGTTAGGGGTCTGAGCATGGCTCTGATTGGTCTGCTGTTCCAATGGCTTTGTTTGATTGGCTGTCAGATTCTGGATAATCTGCAACAGGCAGACAAAGACAAAGAATTTAAAACATAGAGAAAGCTCTGATCTACATGTTATCAGAATTTTAATCTGGATGTCATCACCAGTCTATATTCAGCAATACCAGAATTATTAGGTTAGTTACAGTTAGCTGTGCGATATGACCAAATATTCATATCCCGATAACGATACGTATCCCAATATAGACCATTTATTGTAAATTCAGGAGTTACTGTTGTAATTTCCAACAGAAAGTCCTGATATTTCTCTGCATCACAAAGGTGGAGTAACTTACGTGATTCTGGAGAAATCCAAGACCATGACAAATACCCTGATATAGAGTGAACAACGAAACAGCAAGTAATGTAACTAATGATAGCTAGGTTGTGGGTGAGCAGCAAACTGCGGCAAACTTATTTGATGCTGCAAAGCTAACATGAGAGGACGAGACGGTCACAGAGCAGCACAGCAGCTCCAGACAGTGACACAGCAGGTTTTAGTGAACTAGACAGTAAGCTGAATGACCATGAGCGGGTCATTAAACGTTACCTGACACACATGTCATGTAAGCAACGTTCTCTCCCTCTGTATGCAACCTCATCCTATTATTGCATGTTACTAACACAACTTCTCCCCTTTCCGGTAGTCTTGTGCTTTCTCGTCCCTCTCCTCTCTCCTCCTATCACTTCCAGCAGGTGTTTCTGGCTCTGGAGCTGTGGAGTCTGGATCTGTGGTTGCGGGTCACCTGCTGCCCCTGTGTTCCTGCTCGACAACCTCTGCTGCAACGACTATTGTTACTAGTCCTATTGTTATTATTGTTATTATAATCATTAACATTACGACTGTTATCATTAACACTACTATAAATATCTGTACCATTTTTCATTTAGTCTATAGCAACATCACCTTTACTGTCTGTACCTCTGTGTGTGTATTGTGTAGGCTGCCTCCTCTCTCCCTGTCTCTCTCTCTCCTTCACACCCGACCGGTCGAGGCAGATGGCCGCCCACCCTGAGCCATGGTTCTACTCGAGGTTTCTGCCTCTTAAAGGAAGTTTTTCCTTGCCTCTGTTTCCTAGTGCTGCTCTTGGTGGGAACTGTTGGGCTTCTTTAAATAACATCACAGAGTACGGTCTAGACCTGCTCTTTTATGAAAAGCTTAACAGACTTCTTTCTTTTGTATGTGCTCCTCGTTTTTGTTTGCATGGTCTGAGTCCTCCTGTTCAGTATTACCCAGTTTTGAGTGAACGTCTCTTTCCTCCACGTTTGTTTATTCTGAATGCAAATTTCTTTTCCACAACACCAGCATGTGTGGAAGATTTGGACCACGGTGAAGTAAGTTTCAAGTTGGATATTGCATAGGCTGTTGAATATCCAATGTAAAACTAACTTCACAACGATGCAAAGCACCCTCCCCTTGCGAAAATATTACAGTAAAGTGTGGAATTTGCAACACAATGAAATAAACAATAGAGCATAAATGTAAATGAAAGATGTCTTTCTATCATCAAACGATAGATACGTCATATCGCACAGCCCTAATGTCAGTCACGGTACGATAGGCTTCTTCAGGTAGAATTTGCAACAGTGACTGTGGAAAGGGAAAACTGAGTGGACGCACAGCTGTAAGAAATGTGAGGAGAACGGTTGAGCTTTCTTACATGTGCTACGTTGGCAGGTCGACTGGCCGGCTGCATGTCGGAGTTGTTGGTGATGTTGCGGAGAGTTCTAGCAGCCGGGCTCCACCCGGGGATACCCTCTGGAACTGATACACCTAAAAAACAGAATGAGTTTTAACCTTCATCAACAGGATACTGAGTTAGAAACTAATAACACCGCTGTCAGCGCCATCATCCAACATGTTACCAAGCGGTCGTTCCATCAGTGAGCTAGAGCTCGAAGTTGTGAAGTGTCTCACAAAGTGATTTTACAGTTATGGATGAAAGAGAAAATATTCTGGTTTTCCCTCTGATGTCCTCTGGCTGCTCTGCCTCAACTCTGTGATTTATGAAGTTTCCTGATGGGCAGACAGCATTACTTTTTACTAACTCTACAGTAACCGCTAGCTACAGCTAAAGCAAGGATTATATTTTCCGCGTCCGCGAGTACACAAGGGTCCACATGACAAAATAATCGTCATCAGAGGGGGTACGCATAGGGTCTGTGTGGACGTCCACATGCCTGGCACCAACCGATCTACTGCGTTTGTATGGAACGAGTCTGCCAAGCTGACTCCAGAAAGTAGTATAAACAGAAGCAGTCTGTGTTCGTGGGGTCCGCAGCTGCCTGTGTTTGTATCCGCTCCAGAATATATTTGAGGCTAACTGTAGCTACCGTCATCAGCGGACTCTGCCTGAACTGAGAGCTCCTAGCGGTACAAAGCTCCTGTCCTAACATTAGAGGTGTAAACAACAACACTCCAAGCACCAAGCTTCCAGTCCGGGTAGTCAGCTACAGGACGGCTAGCTGCATGGCAAACTGAGCTAACTAGCTAGTAGCAGCTACCATTAGCAGTAGTAAGTGGCTAAAGTAACTACTAACAACAAGTAAAGCTATCTGTCCATCTTGAAACCTAGAAGACATCTGTCAACTGTCTGAAGACATCAGATGAAAAAACTGAAAACATTTTCTGTAGTGCCAGCTACGTCCTGGCCCTCAGGATGCTTCCAGGAAGTTGGTCAATCAGAAAAAAGTGGGAGGGGGGGCCTTAAAGAGACAGGAGCTTTATGAGAGCTTTACTGGTCTTAAACTTACGGTAGGCCACTGGACAATGTCATTATTTATTAGGAAGGTTAATATTAAATTCAGTTTAGAGTACGAGCTTTAGGGACATAACTAGGGATAGAAAGTCAGAGAAACAACACTTAAGATCTGAGCAGTGCATTTGCGCACACCTGACAAGCTTAAGCTAAATACTGACCTAAGCACAGTACATTTTAAAACATAAATTAAAAGTGAAAATTTACATTACCGTTTTTGCTAAATACTGTGATCAGCAGGAGTGTTAGCCAAGATAGCTCATAAGGATTGAAGGATTGTTTAACAACTTTAAACATACCAAATCCAACTGATAGCAATGATCAATGAACACGTTATCAGAATCTTTCCTCCCTGAAGCACCTACACACTGTATGGTTTTGGACTGGTCCAAATGCGGGTCAATCGTGAGAAAAAAAATGGTGAAATATTTGGTCAACAACTCAAATGGTCATCACAGATGTCACTGTGGTGCCAGCTCATGTAGAGTTTTGGACACCAAACACTATCTGCTTCAAAATGTAGGACCACATTGTCACAGTGAGACTGCTGCTACGACCCACTTCTACACACCAAGTAAACAGCGTCCAATGTAGAATTACATATTACTTGACACTGTTACCACCATATTTTTTCATCACATTTATGTCATTTCTATTATTTATTACTTGTTTTAACTTTATCTTAATTTTGTCTTGCTTTTGTTTGGATGTTAGGTTTCTGTTATATTGCCTTCTGAGAATACTACTTTTACTTAGTCTGCTTTGTCAGGTGCTGCAATACAAATAAAGCTATTATTACTAATTATTATTTATTTAAATGTATTATTTATTACTATTATTATTACTTTAACACTGAAGTGGTTCAGATGGATAACACTTCCATCGTAGCGCTACATACACACATAGCAGACCCCACAATCTGACCTCAAAGCTGAGATCATAGTCTGACTGAGGCCATGTGGAAGAGTTTTGTAACTTTCCTGATATACTGACCTTGCTGTGCAGTGTGACTGATGGCGGCAGCAGCAGAGCGAGCCTCTTGAGGCATGCCTCCTCCACTGCCCGGTACAGGGGGCACAGTCGCGCACAGGTTGATCAGCGCACTGCTTGTAGACACTGGGTCTTTGCTGCTGGGTGGCCCACCCCGCCGCCTGGTAGGGCCGGTTGAAATAGTTGGGGTCGGTGTGGCGACTTCAGCTGGTGTCCAGTTTAGGTTGGTCCCCTCCTTCTCTGAGGAGAAGTCATCGTCAGAGTCGTCAAACATGCGCTCGCTGCGGCGCTCAGGTTTGCGGGGGGAGGTCGGGGAGACGGAGTTCAGTTTTTTGGGTCCTGGTCGTCTGCGGGGGCTGGACTCCTCACCAGACGAGCCCCCGCTGGACATCCGGGATCGCTGGGGGCTGTAGCTTCCATCAGAATGGGAGTGCTGGTCATATGACTCTGCTTCGCTCTCCTCCTCTTCCTCGAGCTCCGTGTACGTGAGTCTGGGGTGATAGAGCGCCTCATCCTTCCTGCTTTTGTCTGTAAAAGGTGGAAAGAGGGAACGAGTAACAATTTTTGTATTAATTCTTTTAGATAGAGCACGAACCGTGTGAGGTCCCTATTGAAATTATTATTATTTTTTTTTAATGGGGTCCAAACCAGAGTGGGCTGGGAACCCGCCAAATACAAGGCATCGCGGTTCCCAGTACCAGCGGGGCTGGGAACCCTATTGTTTACATTAGGATTTTTAACAGTTTGACTTTTAGTGTTAGTTTTTTTTTCTCTTACAGGGGTGCCAGTCAGGTCTCTCTCCTGGCATTTAAGATTTTTAGGCTTACTACACAAATGTCACAAAGGACGCACACATAAAATGTACACCCTCGCACTGAAATATACAACAGTGTGATAAGAAAACCCAGCACTCAAAGGTTCAGCTTGAAAGAAGTATTTTTGTATTTTATCAATCCACAAAAGAAAAGCAAATCTCAAAATAACACACAGCAATCAAGTCAAAATGCACATCAGCCGCAGTTCAGTCCAGTTTAACTAAAGTAGCAACATAAATTCAATCCATCACAAATCAGCCTAGGAAAAACTAAGAAAATTGGCCTAGTAAGCAGATTTGTTGGACTTACAACCGGGAAAACTGGACAGCGGTGATTATTATACCCAGCGGTGGTATAGGGGTGGAGTAGTTTGTGGCCGGTACGTTGACTCGAACGGGATTAACTACCTCAGTTTTTTTCGTTTCACCTAACAAAGAGTTGCTCCGCCGCTTCCAACTCTGCTTCTCTCGATCGTCTCTTCCCCTTCACTTTTTACCCCACCTGCTATTTACCAGGGAGAGACTGAGCGAGTGAGTACGATTAGGAGTGGGTGTTTACAGGGCGGTGCAACCTGGCAGTTGCAGGTTGACACAGTACGTTTTGGCCTAAAACTGATACTGCGGCCTAAACGTTAAGTGCTACGGATGCGAAACTCACAGGGTAGGTTCAGACCCATGAGACAACGGCAGGGGAAAAATTCGCTCACTTCTACCTCTATGGAGCGCTATTAGCAAGGTCAACGCTTTTGGACTTGGAACTCCTGCATACAAAGGCACATATCAAAAACCTTACATCTTAACTTTATATAACGTTGGGGGATGGATATGGATGGTATAGGCCACGCCCATCTCAGCCTAGACTTTGTTCGCTACATCATAGGGCTGCAGCTAACAATGATTTTAGTATTCGAAACTTCGACAGATTATTTCAACGATTCTGATGGCCATGCCGTTCACACAACTTGAAGTCGTTGTGGCATTCACACTACGTCACTGATCGGTGACAGGGACACACACACTACAGGAGCTGACAGCGGCTGTGTCACCCGACGCTGGTCTCCAAACCATGTTCACACGTGAAATGTTAAACGGGAAATGAGCAACCCTGCACACGAAACAGCTGTTGTTTGTTATTATAAAGATGGCCATTATAAAGACAAAGAATCTGAGTGAAAGGATGGATTAGCACATGCAGGTAACAGGGATTGTCTGAGCTACAGAGAGAGCTGGAGTTAAAAGCTGCGGCTCCCCGACACCCAGTTAACTCTTGACTGTGAGGTTACAACTCACGGCCCAAAAAGGAGAACAACAAACACGTGTGCACATTTTCAGCTTACTTTGGCTTCAACTCAACAATCAATCATGATTTCAGTTAAATGCTAAAGTTGCTGTTACTGTTACCTTGTCTGTGGTCCTCTGGCAGAACACCGGCTGCCTTCTGATCAGGCACCACCGTGCTCTTGCCAAGGCGACATAAGTTTTGTTTTACGGTGCGATGTCTACACGATCAACGATATACACCAAACTCGGCGACCTTATCTTATCAATCGGCCTAGGTGGCGCTATTAATGGTATATCAAATAACACACACTGCCATAGACATACATTTTTAGATCTCCATAACCGCAAGTCCCTTTAATTTCAAACTCTGGTCCTCTATACGCCACGGGCCCCCGATACCACACCGGGGTACACAGGTAGACTCACACGGCTCCGGAAACGACTACAGACTGTGCAGAACTGAGCTGCTCGGCTTTTAACCCGAACCAGGAGGTCTGATCACATCACACGTGTTTTACATTGGCTCCCTTAAAATATTTTCTCATAGGATCTGCACAAATCACGTAGCTGACCCATTTTGGTTTCAAAACGGCAAAGTTCACCGAAAGGAAAGAGTTTTCATGCCTGGTTTTTTTATGTGCTGGTTTGGAATCTGAATACATGACCTTGGGCCGTGGGACATTATAACAGGCATTTTTCAATATTTATGACATCTTGCAGACCAAAGAATCCATCTATTAAGACAATAATCAACAATAAACATCACAGCACATCATAATCAAATCTGAATGGAAACTCGGTCTGCAAAAAAATAACCAAACTATGCACACCAAAAAGTAAAATGAAAGCATAAACATCAGTGACAGCACAAAAGTTACCTTTAACAGAATCTGTTATCCAGTCCGGTGTGACAATCCTGATGCCAGGGTGTTTCAGGGCACACTCAAACTTGGCCTGGAGGGGAAAAATAAAACCAAAAATACATAATACAGTTAGAAGTGCCCATAAAGATGGACGTAATAATGGTTCATTTCCACTTGCTTAAGTGCGTCAACAAAATGTGTTTGTACATCACATTTGTTGTGTAAACATAGCTAACATGAGATCAGCACTGATGGTAAAGTCAGATCATTCTTACACACAGGGTATGCACTTACCCCCTTCGGCTCCTTCACAACTAAGTGGGTGACCTTCTTGTTGAGGTTAAGTTGACATTCTCCTCCATAAAAGGTTATGTAAGCCCAGAAAGTGTTGAGATCATCTGGAAGCTGTGCACCAAGAAACACAGCAAGACAGAAACAACAATGAGTAGGTATGCACCAAAATGAAAATTCTTGGCCGAAGCTGAAATTGAATATAGTCAAAAAACTTTCCAGAATACCGAACAAGGTTTTTTATAGTTTCTTACATTTATTTTCCCTTTTTTTTTTTTTTTTTTTACCATTGCATAAATGAAATAGTCAAAATGTGCTTTTTCCTCAGTGTTTCCCAGACTATGGTGGGGGGGTCCGAGGCCCGAGAGGGTCCGGTGAAGTAAATTACATGTGTCCATTTACTTTTATTGTACACATGTAATATGTTTTATACTTTCTGTGAATATGATCCAATTAATCTTATTTCCATACTGTTTACATCCTGTCTTATTTTGAAAACCGGATGTTGTCACGTGTATCCACAAGTCCGACCCAATATGATAAATAATGTTGTATGTGGTTCTCGTATCGCGCAACATGAAGACTTAATAGCTTCTCTTCAGGTAGGACTCTCATCCTGCAACACTTGTCTTTGTAAAGAGACAAACAGACAGGACAAAGTCGCTAACCTGCCTGTCAGCTCGCACTGGGCCGTTTCAGTGATTTACCCTAAAGGCTTGAAAACATGTGCACTCCAAATTTAGGTGCAGCTAGCTTAATCACATTCTCAGAAACGAGTGACAGAAACACTCAAAGCGGGTCAGACCGTTTGTTGCCTTTTCTAAGAAGTCAGCCACAGATGGAGTGGATGTGCTAACAAACGGAAATTCTTGCGTCTTTCTTAGACACTTTAAAATGCTTCAACACTGCCGAAATGTCAACGTAATTGATTGGCAAAATGTCTTTTGACTTATTAGGCCGAACACAGAAAGCGCTTTTTTAGCCATTTTTCGGACAATTCATTTCAGTTGCTGAACATTTGGCACATCCCTACTAATAAGCTTAAGATGCCAGACTTCCAAAATAAAAGTAGATGGCCTCCATCTCCTGAAACTCCTGCAAAATTAGTCAATATTAAAATAGATTTCTTGAACACACACACATACACACACACCTTGGGAAGACAAGCTGTCACTCCAAAGAATATCTGTCCTGATTCTGGGGAGAATCCAGTAACTCTGTGGTGTGTTCAGTTATGGAAAAATACAACAAAATGTGATGCCACTCTCACTGAAACATTTTAATGAATTCCAATGAATGTCCTATAATCCTCTAATGAATCCCCTAGAACAGTGGTTCTTAACCTGGGGGTCGCAACCTGGTCCCAGGGGGGTTGCGAGAATGCTGCTATAGACACAAAAATAGAAACAAATAACTTAAAAATAACTAGACAGACTACAGTTGTGGATGTAATCACTTTGGTTGGACACTGTAAATATTTTGCACTATTTAATCCAGTAGGTGGCGGTAATGCCAACCGCTATGAAACGTTAAAAAAGAAGAATCAGGCTACGATCAGACAGAAAGCGCTTTGCAGGTTCGAAAACTTCAGAAAGGGGTCGGACTGCCAGGAAGGTTAAGAAAACCCTTTCTAAATTTCTGGAATTCTAATCATTAATATTGTGCTGTTATTATTACAGATGTTTCAATGACAACAATGTGAGGTATTCTGGACTTGATGAGGGAGGATACGGTAACAGGTCTCCACATCGGACTGAGAGGATCACCCAGGACGGCTGGAAAACATGAAGAGAACAATAAGTTAATGCTTGATATTACCTTCTTTCTCTCAGTTACTCCAGTTCAAAATGACTTTCACTCGCTGTCGCCATTTGACTAAATATTAACACTAAAATAAATAAATAACCGTAATTTCCGGACTATAAGCCGCAACTTTTTTCCCACGCTTTGAACCTTGCGGCTTAAACAATGACGCGGCTAATATGTGGATTTTTCCCGCTCTGATTTTTCCCGCTTTCAAAAAACACATTCTGTGCCGTGCTCAGTTTTTTGGCGGCATGAAGCTTTCATTAGACCAATGAAATTGCCGTACGGGTTAAGGTCAAACAACTTTTTTGTGTACTGTTTAGATTAAATCGAGTGCGCTCAAAGTTCCCATAATTCTGATCACGGTAGTCATCTTGTCACCCTCATCATGGCAAAGACACGGAGAAATACATATGATGCAGCTTTCAGGTTGAAGGCGATTGATCTGGCTGTTGGAAAAGGAAATAGAGCTGCTGCACGGGAGCTTGGTCTTAATGAGTCGATGATGAAGACGTTGGAAACAGCAGCGTGAGGACTTGACTAAGTGCAAAAAGACAACTAAAGCTTTCAGAGGGAAGAAAAGCAGATGGCCCAAACTAGAAAATGACCTCGAAGACTGGGTCAACACACAGAGAGCAGACGGCCGAGGTGTTTCAACTGTGCAGATCCGACTGAAAGCCAAAACAATCGCCACCGCAATGAAGTGTGAGGACTTTAGAGGTGGACCATCGTGGTGTCTCAGATTTATGAGATGTAAAGGCCTGTCCATCAGGGTACGGACAAGTCTGTGTCAGCAGCTCCCTCCCGACTACGAGGAAAAAGTTTCAAACTTCCACAAATTCACTGATGCAAAGATAGCGGAACATTCCAATGGCCCGCACGACATCATAAATATGGATGAGGTTCCTCTGATGTTTGACCTGCCTCTCACTCGGACTGTCAACAGGAAAGGCGAATCATCCGTCACGCTGAAAACAACTGGGCATGAAAAAACGCACTTCACCTGTGTTCTGAGCTGCACGGCATCGGGAGAAAAGCTTCCACCGAAGGTGATTTTTAAACGCACAACGACGCCAAAAGAAAAATTCCCGAGAGGAATTGTTGTGAAAGTCAACAAGAAAGGTTGGATGACGGAAAGCCTAATGCATGAATGGCATACGGAGTGTTACGACAAGCGACCGGGAGGATTCTTTCACAGGAACAAGGCATTGCTCGTTTTGGACAGCATGAGGGCCCACATAACAGATTCGGTGAAAGAAGCCATCAAGAGGACAAACTCAATTCCAGCTGTGATTCCTGGGGGCACAACAAAGTACTTGCAGCCACTCAACATCAGTGTCAATCGTGCATTTAAGGTGGCGCTCCGTGGTCAGTGGGAGGCTTGGATGACAAGCGGGGAGAAATCCTTCACTGAAACGGGCCGCACGCGAAGAGCAACTTATGGTCAAGTCTGCGAGTGGGTCCTGACAGCGTGGAGCATTGTCAAAAAATCCACTATCATCAACGGGTTTCGAAAGGCTGGATTGCTGCGTGTTGAAGAGGGCTCAGCGGGGGATTTGCCTCCGGATGAAAGTGACGAGAGCGACAATGAAAATGATCCAATATCGGATGAAGCAATTCTGAGGCTATTCAACTCCGACACCGAAGGAGATGACTTCAGTGGTTTCAGTGCACAGGAGGAAGAAGATAGTGACCAATGACTTTCTTGGTAGGCTACTGTTTACTGCTTGATTTTTTGTTACAAGACGTGTTTCGTTAAGCCTATTTATCTTTGTGACAAGCCATGTTTCGTTAAAGCCTGTGTAAAGTTCATTTGTTTCAATGTACCGGTAGGCACCTGCGGCTTATAGACATGTGCGGCTTATTTATGGTCAAAATAATATTTTTTTTTAATATTCAGTGGGTGCGGCTTATATTCAGGTGCGCTCAATAGTCCGGAAATTACGGAAAATGACACCTCCAACAGAACCAATTGTCTTGTAATACATCAAATTCATTGATATTGATAACATTTTAAATATTTATATTTAAAATATTAATAATAATATTTTCTTATTGAATTGTGCCAGATCCACATGATTGCACACTCTTCCTGATGATATGTTTGAACACAGAATTTGATAAAATATGTAACTGGATTTTATAGGGACCAATTTGCTCCCATAATAAAAAGGAAGAAATGGTCAAAAAAAACCTGGGTTGTGTGCGTGAACACACACTGGCCCAGCCCTTACCTTGACAACAGGTAGGTCAAACACCTCCCTCGACTCGCCCACCTCAGGATTGTCTCCGTCCTCTGCAATGATGTGAGTGGCCAGAGCATTGTAGGACACCTCCTTCCCTTTTCCTGCTTTCAGCAGCTGCACCACCTGGAATATCAGCACAGGTTGAACTCTCCTTCAATCCAGACTGACACTGGATTTGTTCTGCTGTTCAGCCAGCAGTGGCAGCAGTAACACAGCTGAATCAACGCCTGTGTAAAAAGGGGGAACCGGGACACCCAGCGCCAACGCTGTCGTTACACGTCACACCTCTTTGCATACGGAACGCCAGCATGCTGTCTAGCGTCACACTGGGGCAGCATTATGATGCTGTAATGCAGGATCTCTGTTTAACAAGGGCTTTTGCTTCGTTCAGTTCATAGCAATATTTCAAAAAAAGAGAGGTTTTTTAGAGTTACAGCAGGCTTTAAAATGAGATCAACAACAGACAGCAGGGTTTCCCCCAGAAAATGTGTTGGATGAGACGATAGTTGCCACAGGATGTTTGGACAAAACAACAGAGCTGTGACCCAGTGCGCCTGCACAGCTAATCCAATATATGCGATTTCAGAAGGCCTTCCATTTCCACACACAACATACTGCTGTGGTGAACTTATGAAACAGAAAAAAAAAAAAAAACACACACAAAAAAAATCAGTATTCAGTAGTCCTGTTTAAAGCCTGACATTTATCAGATACATACGTCACTTCTTCATCCTGCATCTAACAGCTGCTTTGTTACAACTTTCACATGTTCTGACGTTTCAGTTCAGCTTCCACAGAGGGAATGTATGTGCCTTAGCAAAGAGACATGGAAGGACTGACACATGCAGTTACAGCATTAGGACTGACGTACAGAAAGGTGGCACAAATCACTAACATTCGGAACATATTTTCCACAGATTCCAGAATAAGGTTTTGATAGGACTGAGATCAAGAAGTTTATATTTTTGGTGGAAAGCCTCCATGAACAGCTTATGTATTGTATGTTCTCCTGTTCTTATTTCACTTGTTGTGTGTTGCATTTCATTTACGGTTAAAATCACATTATTGAATGCGATACAAGAGTTCATACTGCTGTACATATACACGCTCAAAAAGAGGGAATCGACCACAGACTGTGACTGCTTCTCAAGTCTCTTATTTGTTGTTTTCTTCGCTCCTCGCTTGAACCGGAAGTTGTTCCGCTCCGCCATCTTGCAGGCTGTCCCAGAGCTCTTATTTGCGCTCAGAGGAATGAGGATCGAGGAGCGATCTGTGAGGAGCTATGAGCGAGGATAAACCAGTGCATCCTTTGCGGAAGTCTTTTAATGCCTGACATGCCCCCTTACTGGGTAGTCGTTGCATTGATTGGACGCTGCAGCTGATCAGGACAGATTAAACTTAAGTGTAGCGCTGCAAAGTCTTAGCCTTTATTTGAGTTGTTTTATGATTCACTGTCTTGTTAAAATCTGTGTTCATTGTATTTATTAGAAAGGTCTTTCTTTTATTTCTCCCGTCAACATTTATTATGGAGATAATTAAAGTCAGAGTGAGTCGGAGAGTCTTTCTGCAAGAAACATGTTTTACATCATTTATCGTCATATGCTCATTCCTGTGTTTAGTCCAAAGAGACAACAATAAAACATGGTAAACACGTAGCGTAAGGAGGCGGACAAGTCACTCAACTGCACAAAGTACCTAATGAAGCAAGCAAAGCATCTGGTGAAAGAAAAATCAGCTTCTGAATCGTTGGATTGATATGATGGAACACAGTGATCGATCGGTGATGAGTGATGTGACTTGCAAATAAAATGTATGCAGTAGTGTTACAGGATATCAGAAGAGGAAATAAACAGAAAGCCATAAACTGAGCGTCAACTTTGATACAAGTTACATAATTTCAATTTCCCTGACACATTTAGCCTAATAAATCCCAAGACACCATGATCATATTCTGGGTTATTCAATTCATTATCAGAATCAATAACTCTAAATGCAGATAATATCAGCATTGTGCCAGTACAAATGATCCTGTACCTCTGAGCAGGACATCCAGTAACCCATAATTATTCATGTGCAGGTGTTTGTTAAACAGGTAGCAGCTACAGAGAGAATCATGCTGCTCTGCACTGATAACTGAGAGACTTTATTAGTATCAACACAGTGTACCTGTGCAGACACAAACTCATCAAAAGCCTCTACAGCTGTTAGAGCCAACTCACAGCTGATCCAGCTGTGATCAGCTGCCACCCTCATCAGAAACAGACGTCACTTCATGAAACCCTTCGGAGGAAAGGAGGTCTCATGTCTCTACAAACACATTTCCACGTTCCTTCTCTGCTGGCTTGGTTTCCTTGCGTTTCTCCATGCATCCCCGGTGGGCGGGACTAAGACGCAAGGAAAAGACGCAAGTGAGGGAAACGTGGATGCAATTCAGAGACTTGAGAAGCACCCTGCATCTGCGACTAGGAATCACTATTTGGCAGGAAGTACAGCTCTGTGCCACAGGTCTCCAGTACCAACGACTGAAATAGCCATGACACATGCGCAGTAAGGGGCGCACAATTGAGCAAGATGTTGATGCTAAATAACACTGTGCAATGTTATGTACCTTGTTATATGTCACTACACATCACAGCAGCGCAGTAACAGTAGTACCGCTGTCATTAAGCGGCCAATAAAGCAAGTTAACAGACGCCAGCTTTCTAACTAGCTTGGCAAGCCCCGTGACAGATAAACCGCAGGCTATAAGCTAGCAGCTATGCAACTACGAAACTCATAGCTAACGTTAATGCTAAGGGTGCATGAAAAGTGCATTGCTAACGTTAAACGGTCCCAATCACGTCGAGTATTATAAACACAATCTCATACATAACTTTACAATGTATAACGTTAATTTAGGGCTCACCACAACACTCTGTTAGCCAAAGACTAAGCTCGCTGTGTTGAATGTAGCATGTCAGGCAGTTAGCTAACTGATTAGCTTATCCTGCAGCACCTCATTGAAACTGAATGGTGCTAGCAAGTTAGCATGCTACCAACTTAGCTACAAGAAGCCAGAGCCTCACCTTTTGATCAATGTCCCCCACCACGTAGAATTTGACGTCTTTGAAAAGTTCATCGGAAACCTTATTTTCCTCTTCAGACATGATTGTCCATTAATGTCATAGGACTGTTTTTGTTTAAAAACAATCAGAAGCTAAATGACTAAAGTATCTCTGTTAACAACAGCAGCTGCTTCGGAGCGTACAGTAAACCGGGGACACTCTAGCGCCAAATCGCTGAGCGCGCCTTGGACTACAGCATTCTGTAATACAGAGGGGGGTCTGTAATATATTACAAGATGTGTATTAATTTATTATGTATTTTATAACTCTCTAATGCATTGGATCGTCTAATGTGGCTCTCAGTAAAGATGATTTGATCAAGGTAATAATGTAAAAGATTAGCAGGTACGGGAATTTAGAAATACTTTTTTCATATGGACATCTAATCCCCCTGTAATATGAACGTTGATGTTTTTATCTGAATGGGTAACCTAGATTACCTCAAAACCAAAAAGTGACGTTCAAAAACAGGTCAAGTCCATGGTTGTATGACAGTGTTTAGGAGAATTCAGGCTTAGAAGGTGCTCATCTACTAGTGTGCCAAAGTGGGATGCAATTCTAACAGAGGTCTTAGTTTATTAATGTACTACAGAACAGATTTCATTTAAAATATGGTATGGTCCTATGGTAAATAAGTGATTAGACCAAAGTAATAAGAAAAATAACTTTGGATTGCTAGAGAAATTTGCTGAAATGTTGAGAGAATATTATGCAAATAGTATAGGTTCACAAAGCAGCAACTAATGTCAGAATGGGGTTACATTTTTATTATTATCATATGATATCATCACTACATTCATAGAAGAATCAGGTGGGACCTGAGCACAGTCACTTAAACATTACAAACAGTCCACAGTATGGACAGATGAGGCTACAGCAGCTCTACATGACAGTTCTGAGTGCACACACACCTTCCAGAAGAACCACGTCAACCTTGAGGAATATACATCATCAGTGACATCATGCATCAGCAAATGTGTTGATAATAAGGTGATCACTAAAACAATAAAATCATTCCTCAACCGGAAAGCCTGGATGTATAGAGAGGTGAGGGCTCTATCCAGAGACTAAAAGCTGCTTTTCGTTCTGGTGATAAAGAAGCTTACAGCACCGCCACAGCGAGACTGAAAGCTGGCATCAAGGAGGCGAAGCAGAGACATCAGCAGAGACTGGAGAGAGACCTCAACACCAACACCACCAAAGATACAGGTGCTGGTCATATAATTAGAATATCATCAAAAAGTTGATTTATTTCAGTAATTCCATTCAAAAAGTGAAACTTGTATAATGTATACATTCATTCCACACAGACTGATATATTTCAAGTGTTCATTCCTTTTAATTTTGATGATTATAACTGACAACTAATGAAAACCGCCAAATCAGTATCTCAGAAAATTAGAATATTGTGAAAAAACACCTGGTGCCACACTCTAATCAGCTAATTAACTCAAAACACCTGCAAAGGCCTTTAAATGGTCTCTCAGTCTAGTTCTGTAGGCTACACAATCATGGGGAAGACTGCTGACTTGACAGCTGTCCAAAAGACGACCATTGACACCTTGCACAAGGAGGGCAAGACACAAAAGGTCATTGCTAAAGAGGCTGGCTGATCACAGAGCTCTGTGTCCAAGCACATTAATAGAGAGGCGAAGGGAAGGAAAAGATGTGGTAGAAAAAAGTGTACAAGCAATAGGGATAACCGCACCCTGGAGAGGATTGTGAAACAAAACCCATTCAAAAATGTGGGGGAGATTCACAAAGAGTGGACTGCAGCTGGAGTCAGTGCTTCAAGAACCACCACGCACAGACGTATGCAAGACATGGGTTTCAGCTGTTGCATTCCTTGTGTCAAGTCACTCTTGAACAAGACACAGCGTCAGAAGCATCTCGCCTGGGCTAAAGACAAAAAGGACTGGACTGCTGCTCAGTGGTCCAAAGTTATGTTCTCTGATGAAAGTAAATTTTGCATTTCCTTTGGAAATCAAGGTCCCAGAGTCTGGAGGAAGACAGGAGAGGCACAGAATCCACGTTGCTTGAAGTCCAGTGTAAAGTTTCCACAGTCAGTGATGGTTTGGGGTGCCATGTCATCTGCTGGTGTTGGTCCACTGTGTTTTCTGAGGTCCAAGGTCAACGCAGCCACCTACCAGGAAGTTTTAGAGCTCTTCATGCTTCCTGCTGCTGACCAACTTCATGGAGATGCAGATTTCATTTTCCAGCAGGACTTGGCACCTGCACACAGTACCAAAATTCACAGTACCTGGTTTAAGGACCATGGTATCCCTGTTCTTAATTGGGCAGCAAACTCGCCTGACCTAAACCCTATAGAAAATCTATGGGGTATTGTGAAGAGGAAGATGCGATACGCGAGACCCAACAATGCAGAAGAGCTGAAGGCCACTATCAGAGCAACCTGGGCTCTCATAACACCTGAGCAGTGCCGCAGACTGATGGACTCCATGCGACGCCGCATTGCTGCAGTAATTCAGGCAAAAGGAGCCCCAACTAAGTATTGAGTGCTGTACATGCTCATACTTTTCATGTTCATACTTTTCAGTTGGCCAACATTTCTAAAAATCCTTTTTTTGTATTCGTCTTAAGTAATATTCAAATTTTTGGAGATACTGAATTTCGGATTTTCATTAGTTGTCAGTTTGAATCATCACAATTAAATGAAATAAACATTTGAAATATATCAGTCTGTGTGAAATGAATGAATATAATATCCAAGTTTCATTTTTTGAATGGAATTACTGAAATAAATCAACTTTTTGATGATATTGTAATTAAATGACCAGCACCTGTATGTGGCAGGCCATCAAGAACATCACAGGCTACAAAAGCAGGAGCTCCCCCATCATGTGTGAGGCCACATTACCAGATGAGTTAAGGGAGAATGACTGCACCACCTTTTCCAGGTCTTGTGGACAAGGAAAATTTATAAATGTTCAGTACAATAATTCAAATCTGAATCTAAAATTCTGCTGTACGGCTTCTGACACACTGAATAATGAAATAATCCACAAATGTTCAGTACAAGCAAATCAAGATCATAAATAATGATAATCAACTTAATTGGCTTAATACAATTTTATACACAGTGCAATGCATGCAGAATATGTTTTCTGCATTCAACCCATCTCAATTAGTAGCAGTGGGCAGCCATTGTGCAGCGCCCGGGGAACAGTTAGGGTCCGTTACTTTGTTTAGGGACACTGGAGTCTGTGCTGGACTCGAACCTCATTTTCTTCTACAATTTGTTCCCGCGGAAGTTAATTACTTCATTCATTAGTAGGTTTCAAGCCAACTGTCAAGCACATACACACAGGTAGGTCTGTGTGCATGCGCGCGCACACACACACACTGCATGGTGAATTATAGACGCTAAAAGACCTTGACGAACTGAGATGAGTAATTGGTGGAGCTGTCTGACAGCTACATTAATGATGTAGATGGTCGCCTCTTGACCTTGTTGGTATGAGATGTAGACATTACTTTAGACACACCACCTGCCATTATGCACTACATTGGTCTTGCACCCCTCCCCAATCAAACTAAGACACAGCCATGGGAGCAATGATTGGATGAGCCATTTGACAGCTACATTAAAGCTGAGGACAATCAACTGATGACCATACACGTATTACATTTAGACAGCTCTCTTTCGGCACAGATCTGACATTATGTAGCACGTTGATTAAGGAGCGTTTACCCATGTGGTGTTTTCTTTCACAGGTGCGGGAGTTGTACCTTCTTAAGTGGATTTGATGAAATTTCCAATCAAATGACTTTATTTCTGTTCGTGTGAGCTAGCTGCTGGGATTTTTAGAACAAAAAAAATCAGTGTAGACATTATTAAATCAGTAATCACACAAAGTATTTTCATACAAATAAGTTGGAATATGGCTGGGTTCTCAGATGCTACTTTTCTTACTATTGTACTGTCCCATTGTACAAATCCAATTACCAAGATGGCGCTGTGTATAGCTGCCTTGGTTTTAGGTGCACTTTGTTTTGTTTGTGTGTGTGTGTTAACTCAGTTTTCGGCTGTGGTTCCTGGAGCTCCTTCACCAGAGAAGAGCTCATGAACATCAAGGGAACAATTCTAGCGGATTTATTTCCCACTTTTCTCACGTCATCAGTGGAATTATTAGACATTTTGGTGAAGAGCACTCTCACAGTTGTTCGTGCGGTGAAGCGCCGCAGGAGAGGAAAACGAGCCAGGTGGCTTGTGCGTCTTCGCCAGGGGGGACTCCGCACACCGCTACCGGCAATATTTCTCTCCAACGTGTGCTCACGGTGCAACAAACTAGACGAACTTCAGCTTCTGGTGGGGAAAAACAGAGAGCGACACAGAAATCTCCAGCAAAACAAAAGGTGAAGGTGTCGGTTATTATATTAACAACAGCTGGTGTACCGACGTTTTTACTCCCCCCATGAGTTTGCTTCAGTTACTCTGGTTGGTATTTATACTCCACCGCAGGCCAACCCGGACTCCCTTGTTATTGTTCTCGGTGACATTAACTAAAGAAATCTCAGCCAAGAACTCCCCAAATACAGACAGTTTATTAAGTGTCCAACCAGAGAAGGGAACACTTTGGATCACTGCTACACCACAGTTAGCAGTGCCTATCAAACCGTCACACGCGCTCCACTGGGACGCTCTGATGATCTACCTGATTCCTGCATACAGGCAGAAATTAAAACTCTGTAAACCTGTAGTGAGGACATCAAAGAAGTGGGCTAGTGAAGCTGTAGAGGATCTTCAGGCGTGTTTGGACTGCACTGCCTGGGATGTTTTCAGGACTGCTACCAACAATCTGGATGAGTTTACAGAGGCTGTCACGTCCTACATCAGCTTTTGTGGGGACAGCTGTACACCAACACGCACCAGGGTGAGTTACAACAATGACAAACCCTGGTTCACAGCTAAACTCAGACAGCTAAGGTTGGAAAAGGAAGAGTGTGTTGGCGCCCATGACCCTCCATTCCCTCCGCCAGGTGCTAAACTCTCTTGTTCGGTGGAACACAGAGGTTGCTGCCTACCAGGCCCCCCCACGGCCAGCATCCCCGCCCTTTTGAGGCGGGCTCCCCCCCAACCGTGATGGCGGCAAGGGCAGCAGAGTGGCTTCCCTTCATGGCCACCAAGGCGTCTCATCAGCAGGTCCGACCGCTTTCAGAGCACCTGCTCGATGCACAGATGGATGGACAGCCTGATCTGCTGGGGTCACAGGCTGCAGCCCCCCCCCTTCCTTCGCTGGCTCACCTCCGTTGACCTGAATGACGCGTATGCGGTTACTCCCTGGCCCCGCGCACTTTCTCCATGTGTGTCGAGGCGGCTCTGGAGCCACTGCGGCGGTTGGGCATCTGTTTTATCCGGGACAATATGCTGCTGCTGGTGGCACGGTCCCAGGACGAGGCGGTGGTGCAGATGGCCAAGCTTGTCGCACACCTGTCTCACCTGGGTTTTTCACGGTGAACTGGAAGAAGAGCACTCCTCTCCCCTCCCAGAGGCTAACCTACCTGGGTGTGGTACAGGACTTCCCTCTCTGGAGAGTGCGGCTCTCTCAGGGAAGGGTGGAGGCTCTGGTGGAGCTGCTCTGCTGTGTTGTCCCACAGGCAGTGGTGACAGCTCTGTCAATGATGAGGCTTCTGGGCCTCATGTCGGCTGCTCACGTGGTGGTCCCCCTGGGCCTCCTGTACATGAGGACGTTGCAGCAGTGGTTCATCCCCCTGCGTATTGACCCGGTGAGACAGAGACGGCACCTGATCGCTGTTCCTCTGTCTGTGGGTTCGGATCTGGCCTACTCCCTGATGGGGTGGGGCGGGACCTGGGACGAGTGGCACCTCCATCCCGATCTGGTGGCCCAGTTGGGCATGGCAGAGGTGGATCTGTTTGCCAACCGGGAAAACGCTCAGTGCCGGGACAAACGTGGAAACTTACTACCTCGAATATATTCTTTGGTGACATTATCCCACAGTGGCTAATTATTTTATCGTAGGAATACACATAAAGCGAAAATGCGTTTGAGTTGGACAACTGGACAAAGCTGGAAAGAGGCTGGCTGTTCACAGAGCTCTGTGTCCAAGCACATTAATAGAGAGGCGAAGGGAAGGAAAAGATGTGGTAGAAAAAAGTGTACAAGCAATAGGGATAACCGCACCCTGGAGAGGATTGTGAAACAAAACCCATTCAAAAATGTGGGGGAGATTCACAGGTGTGGACTGCAGCTGGAGTCAGTGCTTCAAGAACCACCACGCACAGACGTATGCAAGACATGGGTTTCAGCTGTCACATTCCTTGTGTCAAGCCACTCTTGAACAAGACACAGCGCCAGAAGCGTCTCGCCTGGGCTAAAGACAAAAAGGACTGGACTGCTGCTCAGTGGTCCAAAGTTATGTTCTCTGATGAAAGTAAATTTTGCATTTCCTTTGGAAATCAAGGTCGCAGAGTCTGGAGGAAGACAGGAGAGGCACAGAATCCACGTTGCTTGAAGTCCAGTGTAAAGTTTCCACAGTCAGTGTGTGACAACCTGCGATTCACCAAGTTTCACCACCGTGGAAAACCCCGGAATTTTATAAACGAGCCACACTGATTCGTTGCCGGATGGCGCTACAATTAAACCTCCTCCGGGTAAATATCAGTGTGTCGGAAGGAGAAAGTGGGAGAGGAGCAGTGACTGAAGCGGCCGGAGCATAATGCTCTTATTTTGTCAGAAAGAGAAAATCAAAGTAAGATAGTAAATCTCTTGCGTATCGTTTTCATCTGTGACTTTTCAACCGTTCGCCCATCCTGTACACTTCACTTCACCGTCGGATCATAATTCTACATTCGCTGTGCAAAGTTGTTTATGGAAACCGACAAAACATTCACAACCCAGCAGCAAAAACCCGGACTGGATTCTGTGACTGACTGGACTCCGTGAGTTATCAAACTCATTTTTCTGTGCTCTGGTGTTTTGTTTTGTTTTGTTTTGTTTGTGCCTGAGAAACTGAACCAGCTTTATTTATGTTTTTTTGCTTTGGCACGGGACTGAATTTATTTGTGTGTTTTTGAAATGAACTGCAACTGATTTGTGTTTTTGAGATTGTTTGGTTTAAGTGTGCAGAAAATCCGAAGTGGATTATGCTTTACTTTGTGATTGTGTTTTGTGAAATCTTTAAATACACCAATATTTTGTTTTGTGATAAGCTTTTGAGTTTGTGGTGATTCTTTCTTTTATGGTCATTCAGTGGGAGGGTGTACGTTCTTTTACAATATACATCCTTTGTGACATTTGATTTAAAACCCATTGACTACCAGTATCTTACTGCCAGGAGAGAGACCTGGCTGGCACCCCAAATAATACTAATAATTAAAACTGTGCAACTCAGACTGTCACAAGTGATGGTTTGGGGTGCCATTTCATCTGCTGGTGTTGGTCCACTGTGTTTTCTGAGGTCCAAGGTCAACGCAGCTGTCTACCCGGACTAAGTATTGAGTGCTGTACATGCTCATACTTTTCATGTTCATACTTTTCAGTTGGCCAACATTTCTAAAAATCCTTTTTTTGTATTGGTCTTGAGTAATATTCTAATTTTCGGAGATACTAAATTTGGGATTTTCACTAGTTGTCAGTTTGATGATATTCTAATTATATGACCAGCACCTGTATTTAATATAGCTAGGTCCAGATATCACTAGATAGTGTGCTTTTCACAGCCTGTGAAGTGGTTATGTATTTTATATGGTTTCTTGATTTTACTGTATTTCAAGTGTTCTTACCACTCAAACCAGTTTAAAGCTCTTCTGTTTATTTCTAGAGCTACTTTGTCATTGTTCAGTGCCACTTTGGAGAGCATCTGCTGTGTTCAATGTGACACCTAAAGGTTCGGTTTGGTGTTTGGCTGAATATCAAACCAGTTTGAACCGACCCATTCCTACCACTGGATCATGTCCTAGTATGTGACCAGAGTATTAACAATGGCATCTTTATATCTGTCTTTTAGTCTAGGGAAGAGCAGTAGCTTGAACTTTCACTTACGGTTGTCCAATAAATTCATCTAAATTGGGCTACCTTTGTTTGGATGATGAAGATGAAGGTGTTCTGGATCCTTCTGACAGCATCCATCTTTTCTGTGCCCAGCATGTGTTTCTTCCACGTCTGCAGAGGGATCTCGATGTCTTGAGGGTGGGGTGGGATAATCACCCTCTGAGAACAGAGCAGAATCTGTCCCCGCAACAACTGTGGATGAAGGGGCTCCTCCGGAATCCTGTTGACGCTCCAGACCTGACAGAGGTACTAATTACATTTTGCTTGTATTGATTATTACAGTTGTTTTATTTAATTAAAATATTTTAAACACAACCATTGTGTTTAAAATATCTGTACAACACTAAAGAAATCCCTGAAAACTTATTCCATGATAAAGCTTTCATGGTGAATTACATTACTGATGAAAAGTTGGTGCAAGATAATGTAAAGTTCATTTTGTAGCATCATTATTTTATGTAATTTATAAAAACTGATTTTATGTGGTTTCCAATCATCAGTATCAAATTAATGAAAGTGATAACAGAGCTAATTCTTTCCAAATTCACATTGCAGAGAATTTGAATGTTTACTAATATCAAAGTGCTTAAAATGGTTTAAAAGCTGAACAACAGCTTAGGTCGCATTGAATAAAATACAAAAGAGCTGATACTATATTGATACTGGCATCAGCATAGTATCCGCTCTGTTCACATTAGTCTTCTTTATACTTTTATAAATTTACTTTTATGTTCCCTGATTTATAAATTACTTTCTTTTTATTTTAAATGTAGGAAATTGAGGATGCAGATCTTCATTTCAACACTGCCAGCGAGCAAGACGTGAGCAGACCTGGAGTAATTCTTCCGCCCACTGAATGTCCTCTCTCTGAACAGGACATGACAGGCTTAAGGAACACTATTGATGTTACAGGGACCATCAGATTCCTATGGACGAGACATTTATTTCGTTGTATTGAACTATGTGCTAAATCTTGTACCCTAGATGCAAAAATTTTGTTTCAAAAACCAGCCTAACACTAATGTGTTACACAAAGTGTACACTGAACTTGTTTTAAATGTTTATTGTTACTGACAGCAGTGAAGCTACATGGTACAAACATTCTTTAACTGCTTCTCAGAGTGCTAGGTTGCAACTTGTTAGTGAGACAACATGATGCCAATTAGCCAGACATCTAGATAAGATGTAAACGAATTACTTTTATGAAATCTTGTTGCAAGATTACCTTCTTAACCTTAACATGTTTGCATGAAATGCTCAACAGTACTGCTATTAAACAATAATTTAATGTTTACTCTTGACTAATTCCTCTTTCCAAATATGGATTTTGGAACACCGTATTACTAAGAAATGTGTTTCATTAATCAGAACATAAGTAAAACAGTAGCAACTGGTGCTAAACATTTATCATTTACTGTATGTTGTAGTTCAACTTAGAACAAGGTACCATCAGTTGATGGTAAATATTTACACCATGTTAAACTGTTGGCCCAGATGAAAAGCCTCAGTTATAACCTTTTTGAGTTGGTCATAAGGCCTCATATGTTTTACAGGCAGTACAATATTCTTGGCACATGCTGACACAACGGGGTAACACACACTGATGGCCAAAGTCTGCACTACAGTCATGGTTAAACTTGATCGTTACAGCAAAATCCTTCTTCTCTGAGGGAAGAAGTGGGATGTGACCTTGGCCTGTGATCCACTGGAGAAACCTGGCAGGTGTGATGGAATGTAGGCTATTTTGGTCATCTACATGCCCCTGGTCTTCAGCTATGAAGCAAACAGATAAAACAACAAGTGTTATGTGACCATTACAAATGTTATTCCTTACTGCAGTGCAGTTCTTTCAATTAAAGGAGTGAATTAGACAAAAGATGATTTGGAGATGACTATCTGAGCCGAACACAATGAACATATGCCATTATGTATACTTTCATTATTGGTAATAATGTCTTTCTACATAGAATGGTGATAGATTTGTAAAGGTTTTCATTAAGAACAATGGGTTTAGGGAAACAATCATTTGTATGCATGTTCTCTGTATGTATGCTCATTGTGATTACAGCCTTGCATTCAAAAAAAGTGACAACTGTCTTAAAACACAAACTACCCTGTCCATAATACCTATTACCATTATCAAAAATTTTCAGGTAGAAAATAACGTTAAAATGCTCAATACCTGCATAATTACAGGTGGTATCGGAAAATTTTACAGCTCCAAATGTCATAAAAACATTACAATTTTACTGAGTTTTCAAATATTTGATTTGCAGAACATTAACAACTATACACCTTCAGCTTCATAAAGGAAGTCCTGAATAAAGTTGATCATCTCCAGCTCAATCTGATGCCTGGAAGTCCCTTTGTCACTCAGTTGAGGGAGAATGGATGCCATGACAAACTCTGCATTAACCTATGATGAGATAAGATTGTATATCGTGTCACCATTTCATTATAAAATGTCATAGCAGTTAAGCATTTCTTCATATAATAGTACTAAATGGTCTTGTTTTGCTTACTTTTACATCTTCACCGGGAACAAACAGGGGCTGGCAGATATCTGGGTACTGCCTGATTAGCGAAAGAAGGTCATACAGCTGCAGGCCTTCTCTCAGTTGTTCCAACATAGGCTGCAGCCTCAGCACTGCATGGAGTACAATGGCACTACAATAGTAGACAGGAAAACAATTGCTACAAAAAAATAACTTTTATTAGTTTTACTGTACAAACAGAAATATGTCTCAACATACCAAACAATGGACTCTTTTTGCACTGAGATCCAGTATTTCCACAATTTATGATTTCATCAGAAAGGCCTTCAATTGAATGTTCAGTTGACATTTCAACCTGAAAATAAAAATTAAACTGACAGGAAGAAAATTTCTTTCCCATGTAAACACATGAAAATATTGTTTGACAAGGAATACTTGATCAACCCAGCATTTTCTTCATACAGAGGTCATACCTGCTCAATTAACTCTCGCGACTGGACTGCAACTGCAACTGCATCAGTATTGAGAGTCGCCGGGTTTATCTGGCCACTACACAGGTAACTGTAAGTCCATGGGCTGAAAAAGGCAGGGACCGGGCCAACTTGTGCCAAATTTACTGCTAAAATCTCAGTCCTATTTACACAAATTCAGCATGAATGTTTTTAAAAACATTTCACAGAAAGAAACGGTTTGTCCCGACTTGCATAAAAATAAACCCACTCGTACAGGCTGCTGTCAAAGTCAGTCAGAGAGTATCGTGGGCTCCTCTGGTGCTTTGGCCCCTCAAAGAAATGGCTCTCAATTCCTGCAATCATTTCTATTGACACAAGTACAAACACAATAACTGTGTTGGTCTAGGGTCTCTTATGTCAAGTAATATTTTATTATCGTGTGAATGAACTACTAGCCATTTAATTTAGACTATATTACTTTAATTGGAAACCCAACCAAGATAACTCAAAACTGATTTCTATTTAGCCATTCAGATCATTTTAGTAGGGTTTGTCTAATTTGGGTTGTTGTTTTATTAATTATTGTACATTGTAGAAAACCTAATACACAACTCGAGCACAGACGTTAGATGGTAGTTGGACATATACTAGACACATACTAATAAAAGTGTAACATTTCTTCATGATTTGTGTGAGCTGCCCATTATTCATAGAGACTGTTCTGTGGACTCAAATATGTGTGTTTTACCTGTGAGAAATTCTTTTCGGAGAGCACCTGTGTCCACTCCTGCCTCCCAAAAGAACGTCACTTTCAGAGCAGCAATGGGTGAATTTTTTTTTTTTGACGCTGCCACTGCAGTAGGCCTCTCTCCAGAATGTTTGTTCTGGAGATTTGGATGTTGCACTGCTGGCATCAATAAATCATTATCTTAACCTATAATGATAAATTATAATTTAGTATTTTATTTTATATTCTCAATATGCAAAATTCCCCTCTGTAATGTTTACTGGAGAAGTATAAAATAGCATAAAATGGAAACACTCAAGTGAACATTTATTTATTTATTTTTTAAAACCTGTCTTGCCCAGCAGCCTGGTATAGAGTATGATGACCTGGATACCATATTGTGCCAGACAGATTTTACTTTAACAAGAGAGTATTAATATACTCCTTTGTCTGTTTTATTATTTATTTAATTATGTATTGATTTGTCACCGGGCCGGACAGGGGGGCAGACATGGGGATGGGGGGGCACAAACAGACAGCACAGAGAAAGGACAAGATCTGTAAGAGAAGGGGGATGTAAGGTGGGGACAACAGGGAATAGTAGAGGGAAACACCAATTGCAGAAAGCAACGAAACCTGCAATAGAACAGAGAGGGGGGCTTGGGGAGGAGAAAAACAACAAACAAACCAAAACAAACAAACAATAAAATATAATAATAGAAAAATGAAAACAAGAAACAGTCCAGCACACTAAATAAGCAACACAGCACAGCCACGTGAGTGGGAATAATAACAATTTAAATAAGTAACTGAAAGAAAAGCATCAGGAATAATTCTACCAGGGACAACCTAAATTTGTTTGTGTCTATGTGTGAGACTGTTTGTGTCTGTGTGCGTGTGGGTGAATGTGTCTGTATGTGTGTGTACATGTGTGTGCGCATAAGCCTGTTAAAGAATGTAGTTGTTAGTGAGAGTGGGACGCCACGACTGTGCCACACCTACCCCAGCAACAGGCAGGCAAGAACCCCAGTAGCCAATAGGGGTGGGAGAAAGAAAAAATAAATACAAAAACCAAACAACAAAAAAGACTCCCAGATGCATCGCGATGCAAACGCAGAAGACCCGACCCATCCCTCAAAAGCACAGCTCCAGCGCCGGTGGCACTTGCGTCAACCTCGAGCTTAAAGGGGAGAGAGGTTTGGTGCGGCCAGGACTGGGGCACAACAAAGGAGAGATTTCACTGCCTCAAAAGCATGTTGACACTCGTCCGTCCACACAAACGAGACTGTGGGACTACATAAACTAGTCAGGGGGGCGACAACTACTGAGAAGTTTCTACAAAAACATCTGTAATATCCAGCCATACCAAAGAAACGACGGAGTTCACGTCTGGTCGCGGGGGCTGGGTAGGTTAACACAGCAGAAACCTTGGCGTTAACAGGACAGACCTGGCCGTGGCCTACCTCTTTACCCAAGTATGTCACCGTGGCCTTTCCAAACTCACACTTAGCTAAGTTTAGTGTGAGTGACGCTGCTGCTAACCTCTGGAACACCGCAGCCAAAGTCGACAGGTGACCAGTCCAGTCGGCTGAGTACACTACCACATCATCTAAGTAAACATTGCAGTTTGGGATAGTCCCCAATACCATATGCATCATTTGTTGGAATGTTGCAGGCGCATTCCTCATCCCGAAGGCCATAACGGTGTACTGCATGAAGTCATCTGGGGTAACAAACGCAGAGATATCGGATGCACGAGGGGTTAATGGCACCTGCCAGTACCCCTTTAGCAGGTCTAGCTTAGTGATGTACTCCGCGGGACCAATACCATCTATGCAGTCCTCCATCCTGGGCAACGGGAACGAGTCTGTCACTGCATTTACCTTACGAAAGTCTGTGCAGAAACGTGGTGTACCGTCGGACTTAGGAGTAAGTAAACATGGGGAACTCCATGGGCTACAGCTGGGTCGGGCTAACCCATTTCGTACCATGTAATCAACTTCCTCTTTCATCATTTCTCTCTTAGCCAGCGGACAACGATGTGCATGCTGCTTTATGGGGGCAGCTGTCCCATCGTCGATATCGTGACACTGTACAGAGGTCTGGGATGGCACATCGCTAAACAGAGGGAGATGGGAGGTTATCAACACCATTACATCACGCTGGTTCGGGGGGAGGTAGGACAAATGTGCCTCTAGGCTAGACAAGAGCTTTGAATTGGGCAACCTACCACCCTGGTGACCTTCATCAAGCCCTGCTAAGCCATCATCAGGTTCAGCCCCGCCACAAACCAAGGAAACGGAGGGGTTGCCTGGAGCAGCAGTCTCCGGAGTTTCTTCCTGTTTCTCCTGAGCCGCTTCTCTGGAATGATAGGGCTTCAACATAATGTGACACAGGCATCTCTTTTACGGTCAGGTGTGTGAATGATGTAATCAGTCCCCGAAATCTTGTTTTCCCACCACATAGGGTCCGGTAAAACGGGCAGTGAGGGCAGCTCCAAGCACAGGCAGTAAAACCAACACTTGTTCTCCTGGTTTAAATTGCCGTTTGCTTTTCTGTCAAACCGCTTCATGCCTTCTTGTGCCAGAGCCAGAGCCTTCTTTGCCAGGGAGGTGGCACGGTGCAACCGCTCTGTTCTGGGACACAAAATCCAATACATTAATTTTTGGCAAGGAGCCAGACACTAACTGCTCCTTCAACACCTTAAGCGGTCCCCGCACGTTATGACCAAATACGAGCTCAGCCAGACTGAACCCCAAAGACTCCTGCCTAGCATCGCGCACAGCAAAGAGCGTGTACAGCACACCCTCATCCCAGTCTCTTCCTGTGTCATAGCAGAATTTCTTCAACGCGGACTTGAACGTCTGGTGCCAACGCTCAAGTGCACCTTGTGATTCCGTGTGGTAAGCGCTAGAAACCGAGTGTGAAATTCCCAGTGCTTGCAACGTCTGACGGAAAGTCTTGGAAAGGAAATTGGTACCTTGGTCGCTTTGTACAACTTTCGGCAGTCCAAAGGTGGTGAAGAATTTGTGAGAGCTTTCAGGATGGCGGGAGCGGTAATTTTTCTTAAGGGCACAGCCTCAGGAAAACGGGTGGCACATCACAGTTAGCAGAAACTGGTTCCCTGACTTAGTTCTGGGCAAGGGACCAACACAATCCACAATGACATGCTCAAATGGTTCACCAACAGCAGGAACTGGATGCAGTGGGGCAGGTGGCACGATCTGGTTTGGTTTCCCCACGATCTGGCATGTACTGCAAGTTCTGCAGTAGCGCGCTACATCGGCCTTCATGCCTGGCCAGAAAAAATGTCTAAGCACACGGTTGTAAGTCTTGGCGAGGCCTAGGTGACCCGAACACAAGTGTTCATGTGCTAGCTCTAGCACATGCTGGCGCCACTGGACACTTCTAACTAGCTGGGGAAAGGTCTACCCTGGAAAAACTGGACAGTGAAAACCCACACGCAACAGTCAATGCGAACAGTTCCAACTCGAATACAAACAATAAGTGCTTCCCCGCAACACGGAATGTTTGGGAAAAAGGATCCCGGACGAGCCCCCAAATTGTTACGAACCTCCAGTGGAAAATCCAGGGGAGGAGGAGGTTAGTGACAATAATAAAATCATTCCAGGTTGAAGGAAGCCAGGAGACAGATTTTACAGTACATTTGGCGTTTTATTTACAATAAAGAAAAATGCTAAGGTACCCTCGGGGAGGGTCTACAAAAAACAACTTCCCAAAAACGAGGAAGCACCCAGTCTGGATACTGTTGGGACAACACGTCAGCAAACTGCAAACTAGAAGGGCAGCTCACAGGAAACAAATGCCACTAATGAGAAAATAACATAAGATACAATAATGAATACCACCCTCCACTGAGGGAGTGAACCCCACCACAAGGTTCAGACTTGTCACTCACTCACTCACTCACTCACTGCACTGCACTGCACTGCACTGCACTGCAGTTTCACCCAGCTCTCCATGCCATCTGCACTCCACACTCTCCACTCCCAGTCTGCCTGCTCTCTGCTCCTTATACCTACTCCTGCGCTCCTGCTGATTGCAAACTGGGGAAAGGTGTGCACCCTAGCCTCCTGGCTGCAACATCAGAGGGGGGGAAGGGCAGGACCTGCAGAGCACAGACGAGCAGCAGTACCCCTGGGCAGACACACATGGCTTAAGGACCGTAACAGTTTCATTTCCAACTCAGTGGGTAGACAGTTCCAAAGTTTTGCTCCTTTAACAGTGAAGACAGATCGTCCTAATGAGGTTTTGCTAATTGCAATGGGACAGTTAGTGTTTACTGAGGCCCATGTGCTGACTCTACTGGAGTACTGTTATCTTGCAACAGATTCTTTAAACAGGGACGCAGCATGACCATTCTGGCATTTTAAAATCAGCTTTAGCTTGGAAAATATATTGTGTTTCTCCAAGATGTGACAGTGGTGCCAGTGTTTTGGTTCGGTTATATATGAATGTGTTTTATAGTTGATTGTGAGGCTTGTTACCAGGAAGTGATTAAATATGATAGGTATAAGGATATCGTGGCATAAATGTAGAGTTGGGCTGTACTGAATCTCAAACACTTCCTGATGAGATGGAAACAGTTCAGATTTGATTGAACTTTTTTGCAAATATTATTGACTTGTTTATCAAATCATGTCATGAGTCTAAGATGAGTCATGTCACAATGTCAACTTCCTGATGACCTCATTCTTTATTTTCACCCTGAATGTTTAATTTTTGTGGCGTTTAGGTAGAGGGGAGGGTTCAGTAAACTGGTTAGTGGCCTTGCTAGTTGTTGTGGCAGATGTATAACTGATCGTATCATTGGCCTACATTGGGCAGCCAAATCTGTTTATATACATGCTGAATAGCAGTGGACCTGGAGCCTATTGGCACAGAGGGGAGTTTTTTCCCCACTGGCCCTCAAAACTTAAAAAAACATGATATTCCTTCTCTTTCCTGGAACTTGTCAGTAATCTTTTCTAAAACTCCTTTTTAGTGAGCTTAAACTCTTTGTTTGTGTATGAAAGGTGGAGCTGGAGCAAAAGGTGGAGGAAAAATTCAGTTTTAAAAATAACTGAATACACATGGACAGGGCTTAAATGTTTTTCTAGTGTCAGGTTTTTACAGGTATATACAACATGCAACAGTATGGAGTTAATTTTGTTTCAATATTATTTGTGTGAACAGAAGAGCAATCCGTGTGTAAATGTGTAATCCGTTACAAAAAAAAACACTTTCCACAAACACAAAAGGAAGATTTGTAAACTCACAAAAATATTTTGCAAATATAAAACATATCTGCAAACACACAAACAAATTCCACAAATAAAAAAATATCTGTGAATATATTTAATAGTTTACAAATAAATTAACCACATTTGTGAATATCTTCCTAACAGCTGACACTTTCGAACAGGCATTTGTGAGTTTTTTTGCTGGTAGATTTTTTTTTAAATTGCAAAATTTACAGACAAACATGGCTGCATATAATCAGTTTTCAAAATAAGGATACAGAGAAAATATAGCCAGAAGGAGCAGCTCTTAGAATAAAAAAAATATATGTAGTCTTATTAACAATAATAAGGATGATTTAAAAAAGAAAGAAACATTCAAATAAATAAACGGTAGGAAATTATAACACAAGGGGAGAATTCATTCTTTGTTCAGCTATTTGCCTCAGTTGAGGTGTTTTATGGTATCATATATTTTTGTTCTTTAGGGCCTTTCAGAATTTTTAAGGATTTCATATACAATTTAAATTCATTAAAAAAAATGATTTCACAATTCTACATTTGTGAATGAAAAATTTAGCTAGACATACAATTGAGTTACCACAGAGTTCATCATCCGTACTTTGCAAATGTTATGTTGTCTCTGGTGACAGAGGTTGGGAATGAAGACATCTGTTGCTTAACACATTTGTGTAAATCACACCAAAATGTCTGTCTGTATCACATTACACGAGAAAAATACATGGTCTGTAGTTTAGATGTAATTTTCACAAAATGTACATGTGTTATCATCTATACCAATGCGAAGTCTAAGTAATTCTGTAGAGGGGTAAATGTTGTTCATTACTTTGAAGTGTGTTTCTTTCACTTTGGGGGGTGTAGGAAATGTTAACTACATTGTTCTTAGTTTAGTAATTAATTAAATGGCAATAATGGCAAAAATAATTAAATTTTTATCAAATTTTTGTAGGATGCCATTTTATTTTTCAGGTTAAAGGTATTCAGTGAAACAATTTCTAATAAAGTGATTAGTGCATTTATTAAATCCAGAACAAAGATTCCTTGAATTGATAGTGAGGCCAATTGTGGTCGTATTGGATGATGTGCTAAATTTCTTGTTAGAAAGACAAATTCTTTGGGTAGTGCTGTATGTAATTTTGTCTGATTTTAAGGGTATGAAATTATGTTTGATGCAAAAATGTCTGTTGGTATCCATTAAATCGGCTATGGACCATATATTTCTCCCATACCAATCTTCAAAGAACAGGTGCAAAACATATCTGTTGTTCCAGAGTACAGAGGTGTGGGATGAGAAGTTATGTACATATAACATTTTCCAATACAAGAGTATTTGTTTGTGAAACTCTGCTAATGATATAGGTAATTTGTTAAGTTAAGTAAGTCTTCTCTCAGAAGAAATTCTAATGCTCCAATTTCTTTGAATAAGTGCTTTGGAATACAGTACCAAAAGGAGCTGCTGTGTTTGATCCAGGACTTGAACCGATTTATTTTTAAGGTTCCATTAAGGCAGTCAAAATCAATAACTTTTAGTCCTCCTTCCTTTGTGTCTTTAATCATACTGCTTTTCTTCATATAATGTGGTCTGTTTCTCCAAATGAAATTTAATTTGATTTGGTTGATAGATTTTATCAATTTGTTTGGAAAGGCAATGGAATGGGCTGAGTAAATACATCTCGATAAACATTCCATCTTAGTAAGGTAAATTCGACCTAGTATCGATGGGTCTATTTGCAGCCATATATTTTTTCTGGTAATGGACATCATTGAGTATAGAAGCCAAATAGAGGATGATGGATTCCTTCTCTTTCTAGACTTCTATAAAGCGTTTGACTCCATGGAGCATCCATTTATTCTCTTGGCAGTTGAACACTTTGACTTTGGAGTCAAGTTTAGGAAGTTAGTTGGTGGATTATATCAAGATATCAATAGCTGTGTCCTATTACCTAGTGGTACCACCCCAAGCTTCAAGATTAATGTGGGTATTCCTCAAGGATGCAACACCACGGACGGTTGAATTTCAGTCTGCATGCACGTTTTGTTTTTTACATGACCTCTGACATGTATAGCAATTGTAAGTCGCTTTGGATAAAAGCATCAGCTGAAAGAATCAATGTAATGTAATGTAACTTACCAAGCTAGCGATTTCAGGTAGCTCTGCTGTACTTTGAAATACGGAATGACGTCGTTACCAGGCAATGTCAAGTGGTCTCCGAAGACGGCCAAGTGACACAAGTAGATTTTCTATCCACTGGTGCAAAGTTTTTTTCAAAACTCCGTGTGTAAGATTGAAAGTGTCAAATATTAGAAAGATATTCACAAATGTGGTTAATTTATTTTCACAGAATTCTTTCTTCATTTTGTGTTTTGGAAAGTGTTTTATTGTTACAGATTACACAAATACACACGGATTGCTCCTTTGTTCAAACAAATAATATTCAAACAAAATTAACTCCATACAACAGCCACACTGATAGACATTAACCTAAGAAATACAATCGACATGACATACATACGGTATGACATAGACAACATTAGACTGAACACAAGAACACACACAAGCTCTGAGAAGAGGAATAGTATTTATTATCATAATGAGACTAAACATTTTCTCTATCTAAATTCCCTTTTTGAAAATGCTTTTTCAATAATTATCAGCAGAGTGAAGTCCATTCATGCATTGCTCAATCAGTGTGTCTTTGATTTGATTTTGATTTTACACAAATAAATGCATAATAAAAATGTCATCCACAGTGACAAAATACATTCATCAGGACTGTTGAGAATAACACAAGAAAGTTAAAAACTTATTTCCATTGTGGTCCTCCTTGTAGTCTGATAAATATGGTAAGGCAAGCTACAGATGACTTAAGGCACCCTGTACAATCAACCCTTACAATATACAAATAAAAAAACCTAACACATCCTAATACAAATATACCAAAAAACAAACAATAAAACAATTATATACCTAAACACAAATACATGCATATACAACTGGGGTCCCCTCCTGAGGAGCCTCACCTCCATTGAGGTTCCAAGCGAGCTGAGGGATACTAAAATGTAACGTGAAAACAGACAGACTGCTGATTGGTCAGAGAGAACATTCACTATTCACTGCATCATCATTGCTGCACCAGACAGAGGCCAGCAACAGAAAGTTTTATATTTTACAGTTTCGTTTGGTATTTCATCACTAAATCCACTTCTGAGAAGTTTTGAGGTGAGAAATCAGCTGTGTAGATTTCCAATATTGACAGTTTTACAAGAAGTGATGGTGGAGTTGAGGAGCTCCGCAAGTGGCGGCGGGGGAAGCCTGCGCCAACCCGCGGGAGGAGCGTGTGAGGCCGGCCAGCCGCCCGCTCACAGAGCCCTCTGCTCCCGCCGTCACACAGACCGCTGCAGCAACAACGGCAGAGGAAAACACAGCTGGAAGGTTTACATACCGCTTATCTGTCTTTACATTCTGAGGAATGTTGAAACGTTTTAACCGTAGACTGTATATATGTTAAAAGCTGTGTGGATCGCTGGTGTGGGTGTCGCTTTGAACATTACGTCGCGGCAGTTGTGTGTGGCGTCGCTATGACGACAAGCTACGTACTATCTCTGGGTACTATCTGCAATGGAAAACGGAGCAGGGCCGAGTAGAGTCCAGTCTATCGATTTGCACTATGGTAGCATTTCTTGGCAAAGCAGCATAGATCGTCAGAACACCGGCAACAGTTCAACGCTTAGTCCTGATGGTAAGATGTGGAACAATGATGTTGTGTGGTTGTGGACTGGTAGTAACTTCTACCATCTGCTAGGTTACGGTCGCAGTCTGAAGCGGCTTTGATTTGGATCACACTAGTGTTGTGTCAAGAACGTTTCGTTCATAAGACCTAATCGTGTGTATGACTCGGGAGGAACGAGTTGTCAGCACAGGAAACAGAACTGATTAGTTCACGGCTCTCAGCTGTAGGTCTCTAGGTCTGAGTCGTTCATTTGTCACGTGACAGCTCCTACTGTGGAGCAGGAATGCGCTCACATGGGTCCTCAGTCTTTCGTTCACTCGGCAGGCTGAGTGACTGCCAGCGCCGGAGAATGAGAGGCAGGTCGGCTGCAGGTAACAGTCACTGGACTGACATTATATAGCTATTTTGTTAATTATGTGACATTTAATAAAGCATAATGTTATTACAGCGCAGTGATGTTGTGCTAAGTTATAGTTTTAACACAGCCGCACCGTAACTTTAGTTCTGCTAGTGTTTAACATTACAGCTGATGAGAGTTGTTCTGGGTCTGCTCCACTTCAGAGCCCTGACAGGGTTCTACCGGGAGCCGAATTACCTCAGAGGTCGTCTCCTCTCCAAAACAAACAGACCCGGTAACTTTTCCTTTTTATTTACCAACAGAGCCGTGCTGTTGTTTCACAGCTCTTGACTGGTGAACAACCTGCAGTGTTTGAGAGCGATGTGCTCATGTTTGTTTCTCTGTCAGCAGAATCCGGACCTGATGTGGCCCATTCTGTGTCCAGAACTGCCAAACTGCTGCATTTATATGTGTTTATTTCTTTGTTCCTCTCTCTGTGCTGGAGTTCTTTAAGAACTTGGTGGCTTGATCCAGATTATTATTAAATTGGTTGAATTTTAATAAGAGTGTGTTTATTCATATAGTGTGTCAAGCTTATTACTTCAATATATTTACTGCAAATCTGATATTAATATTTTACTCATGGATAGGGACGTTAGGCTACTGTATGAATGAGCGCTTTAGAGATAATGATGCCTTTATATGGCTGGTCTGGTTGTATACTCAGGAAAGATTGTGAAAATGGACAGATTTAGCCGGAGTAGTGGTGATTACATATTGACAACATATTTCTGAGGTTTTTACATGGTTTGAATTTGGTTGTGGGCCCAGGGGGGTTTATATAATGATGATATACAGTAATCAAGAGGTGAATTTGTGCATTATACTTTGTCAAATAAAGCAAGCCAGGCAGCATTCTGTGTTTGAGAACGGCACTGTTTTTTAATCGCCCACTAGAGGGCTGCAGCGCCGCAATAACCAGCCTAGTTCAAATGAACGAAATGACTCAAAAAAAGATTAGTTCATTTTAATGAACGAGATTTGAAGATTCGAGTCTGTCAAAAGAGTCGAACTTGCCATCACTAGATCACACTACCTTGTTTCTTACGATCCGCACTTCTCTGCTTCTGATTGGCTAGTAGTCCTTACCTGGGAACTGCACATGTGCAACTCCCAACAAAGATTTTGTACAAGTAAGATGCATCACTCTGTAGCTCAAGAGCGGAGCGTACAACACACAGGGTGAAAAGAGGAGCTGCGGTAATGTGAAGTATGAGAAAAATATGGTGTTTTTTGAAAATTAAACCATGTAAACCTGTTCTGGTACAACCCCTAATTAAGATTTTGAACCTGAAAATGAGCGTAATACCACCTCTTTAAGTGCTGAGAATTCTTGAAATTTACTCCTACTTTTAATCTTAAGAATAAAAGCAAGTTATCAAATTTCACTCTTACTCTCCCAGTTATTTAAGACTGTTCGAGAGATCTCTCAAGTGGTTAGGAGCTGCCAGCAGGGGCTTGTGATGGCACTGTGGAGACAGAGACATGCGCAAATCTTTCAGAAGAGGAAGAAAGTTTCTGAATTATTTGACGACACGCAGTTAATAAGATGGGGTCGGACAGCACAGGCATAATCTTTGTCAGCGAGTTGGTGAGGGACGTCATCTCATCACTGACTTTACTACTACTGAAAACAATTATAGCACTTAGGCTACAGCTCCACACATTGTCATGCATTCTATCGACTTCCTGACAACACCCCCGTAATCCGACAGAAGCAAACACAGTTCATGCAAATAGCAATACAGGAGTAGCCTTTGATGGCGCTCATATAAAGATAAACTTTTTTTTTTATCTTTCAGTTATTAATGTGTAGGCCTATATCATAATGTATTCTTTTGAAAATTCTTTATTGTTAAACGTGTGTTGAATATAAACTCCTCTTAGGAATTTCACCATTCAATGTGAATTTATCTGAGAATATTCTTAAATAAGGAAATCTCTTCAGTGATTGGTCCTTGGCTACATCGTCATCCAAAATCCTGTGTGCAGCACAGCAAAGTGTCGTAAATCAGCACTAAGACTGACACTTAAGATTTAGTCCTATACTTCACTCAAATTAGGACTATGATGCTTGATAACTAACTTTTAAGCTCAGCTTTGAGCCAAGAATTTTTTAAGTCAATTTTTAGCAGTCACTGTGTGTGCGACTTACACAGGACTCGAGTCCGAGTCTCTAACTCGAGTCCCCATCTCTGTCGGCTGATAATGTTTTAATAACCTTCCAAACTGTCACGATTTTATGTTTGTGTTGCTTTCTCTGTGCTGGAGTTATTTTAAGAACTTGATGACTTTATCCAGTTTGTTATTAAATGTGTAATAATCTTTATCGTGTGTCTCTTCATTATAGCTCCCACACAAAGTCAAGGTCAAGTATATAGCCTGTAGTTTTTCATTATATTCCAGTCAAATCTGATGTTCATTTATAAATGTTGCTCATGGATAGTGGTCACAACTAATGATGCCTGTGCATCGCTTTGTACGGCGTACAGGCCTCCAGCCTACGTCAGCTGGTTAATTTGCCTAATCTTCGCAGGTCCTGAACCACGGTGGAAATGCACACAACAGTGGGCTGAAGGAACCTTTTAGTTCCTTGAAAAGAGATCCGGGGACTTAAAAGTCCCTGGTACTTTTGGTTGAAAGGCAGCTTAATAGAAAACCTCCCCAGGGTTTCACAGAGAGTGGTACTTACTGCCACTCAGATTCAATCAGCAGCATCAGATTAAAGAGATGAAGCAACACAGTTTTAATTAGGGCATTAAAAGCATGATATTTCTCTGTAATAATAATAGCCTTTGCCTGATGGTTGGTGTTCAGATGACAGAATGTGGTGGAAGAAAAGATAATGGAAAGGTGGTGGTTATGCATCAGATCAAGGTCAAATTACTAGTAACACTCTACAACAAAAGGATTTTGTCTTTCTTCTTTCACTATGTTACACATTATATATAAACATATATATATGTGTATATATAAACCTGGTAAAATGAAGGTAAAAAACAACACCTCTGAAGACATTTAAATAAGTGCATTCATAAAAAAAGAGTTTACACATAAACTTTACATTGCATTAACCCTAGGCCAGCAGCACCCTTCAATCTCAGAATTCTGACTATTTGTTCAGAAGTCTGACTTTAATCTCCAGTGGCGGTTCTAGACCAATTTTATTATGGGGCCAGACTGGGGCCAGTTGTTTTGTCAGAGGGGCACATTCATCTGGGACAAAAGAGACAAAGGCAATGTTCAAGCTTTCAAAATGTCTTTAGTCTATCATATAATGTTTTAGTATGTTTCAGTAACTTACAGTTATTTGTTTCAGCAACAGGATCTTTTCAGTAACTTTTAGTTTTAATAAATTAAATTATACAAAAAAACCCATTCCTGTTAACTTTAGCACAAGTTACAGTACATTCTTTGATGCAACACTTCTTTGTAAGGCTGAATGAACAGTATAAGTTCTAGTGTACTAAACATTCTCTGGATCCCATTTTGTGTTTAGTATCCCACTATAACTTTTGCTTGGAAACAACAAACTTCTCCATGTTCACCCCTGGTATTAGTCCTGATGTGAAGTATACACAAAATTAAATACTTGATAGTAGGCCATCATCTGTGCATTATGGACGGGGATCCATATTTTGGCAGACTGCATGTCCAGCCAAGTAGGACCAGTAGGCTACTGTTATTGTTTTTTTGTGTATGAAAATTGCTGTTTAAATGCAATGCATTATTAAATTGTTACGATAATAATTTACCCTTTAAGGAGGGGGATTGAGAACAATTTCCAGCAATATCCAAAGGCTATCCATGCAATGGAAACATGGATTACAAGGACAAAATATTGTCTACAATGTTGCTTTCAGTTTAATGTATATTTCGAGTCAAGTAGATGTAATGTTGAGGCGAACAATGTGTTAAACTGATTACAGTGATGTTGATTTTACAGTATCGATGGCGTAGATATTTGTGGGAGCAGTTGGAAAAAGGTGACAGTCTGTCTAGAGCCTCCAAACAGTAAAATGGATGAAGTGATCAACTCCGTGGTCAGTTATAACATTGTCAGACTATCGCGAACTAAGGGATCTGAAAATGCTCGTGTTGTTTAGACATTCTCATTTCAGTGCAATGAATAATACAAAGTTCTATAACACGTAACTATAAAAGTGTTATAATCCGTGTGCTAGCTTGCCCTGCAAAAACCTTATTGATAAAACAATACTAAAACAATAGATGAAACAATCCACGTTATATTTTTCATTTACATTCGTAAAGTCGAAAGTCCACCTTCACCGTTGAAAGCGCACGCGATCCGCGGCAGGGGACTTTCTATCAGAGATAACTACCTTGGCACGACACCGGACAGTGGCGGTGTAACGTCCTAAAGGATCCTACTAGTTGAGACACATTTGTTCCACCTTTCGCATCAGTGATCTATAACTGCCCTCCCTGGAGAAATATTTTCTAATTTTTGGAAAAATTAAAAAAGTAATCTCAGAAAGGAGACAGAAAAGTTTGCATTATACATTTGAAGGTTGTTTTCAGGCTGTCAAACTGACGTTGATCAAATAAAGACAGAAGCTAAAGCCTACCAATCACAGAGTAAAAGTGAGCCACTGTATCACCTGACTGCTGAGACAAAGAACAGCGATATTAAGGATCAACACTGTTCCTGTAAAGCTGGGTAGGTCTCTGTTCACTATTCACTAAATAATTTAAAAGCAAAAACAGTATGCCAATATAACGTTACATTCAGAAGTAAGTTAGCTAGCGTTAGCTAACTAACATTACATTTGAAACAATCCACGCCTACATTTTTCTGGATTTGTTTTAGGTTGTGGAAAGGGAATAAATCTTACCTCTCTGGGTAGCAACTGAAATTATAACAAGTGCCCCAGGAACAGTGTTTGACCATATCTTTGGAAAAAGATTTGTACAAAATGCCGAATTTGGCCGAACAGATGAGTTTTTGGCAAACCAAATTTTACTGATAGGTTCACAAACGAAGCAAAGATACCTTTAGTGTACAAATCATTAACAGACTGGAGGCCCCTGTACGACCAAGTCTGAAAAACTGGATCCGAACAGGAGGTAAGAATAGGTTGTTACGAATGACAGACGCTAGAACAAAGTGGTTCCTGAACTGGTTCTAGAAGTGTTGGATACAATTGGACTGAGGTTACTGGGAGCACACTATCAAGCCAAGTGAAATGCGAGAAGAGGCTGTTTCCATCAGAGCCCACTGGGGTTGTTCACCTGGTGCCATTTTAGTGTCCCAAAAAATAAGATTGTTGATACTGCAGGCCCAGGACTGGTGACAATTTGACAGTGCTGGGCCACCCTCAGATCTAGGGAGTTGAAGGAGTGAGCTTTTAATACGTGCACGTTTGTTACACCATAGAAACGAGCTTATCAAGTGTTGAGAAGAAACCTTATTGATGAGCACTGGAATGTGTTGGAAAGCATATAAAAACTTTGGTAGAGCCAGCATTTTTATCAAATTAACATGTCCCATTAGAGGGAGAGGGAGGTAGGACCACAGCGATCTAGTAATGGGCGAACATTTCTTACAAAGAGCTCAGCAGTCGATTTGGTGATGAAGATTCCTAGATATCTGAAGGGGAAGAGAGATTGAGAGAGCCCCTCGGTGACTGAGTTAATGGGAAGTTATTGGCTTTTCCCAAGGTTAAGCTTGTAACCAAAAAGTATTTTAAACTGGTCTAGGATATTTAAGATAATAGGAAGAGAGGATACAGGGAAAGCTTATATGACAGACCAAACCGAGTGACACCCTCAGATCCTCTTTATGGAGCCAAGGTGGCCAAGGGCTCTACAGCGATAATGTATCCATTTTAACCCAAACCATGACCTTTCCCTAAACCTAACCAAGTGGTTTTATTGCCTAAACCTCACCAAATTACCACCATTGCACAGCATGTTTAATGTCATGTGACTATGCCATATGATATAATGGACATAATATCCAGTAGTGGTGACATACGTCGTCACAATTGACTTATTTTGTCATTTAGGTATGAGGACACCTTGCTGCATACATTACCAGAAGACAAATATAATTAGTTTGGATCCAAGAGAGAAATCACAACAACTTAAGGGTTTTACTGGCATAAAGAACCTTTACCTGTTCCTTTAGGACACGTTAAGATTAAACAACAAACAGATGTGTCCAGTTTGCAGCTCAGCTTTGGCCTTTCTAATAAGGATTTCCTACACTTCAAAGCCCTGCTATAGAACCCTGTGTGTGCTGCATCCTTTTCTTCTAAAGAGGAAAAGGTTAGTGAGGCCTTTTAAAATTAAAAAAGCGATGGAGCAAAACCCTCCTTTGTCATCCAGCGCTGCTGTGAACTCATGCAGGACCGAGCGACTGGGTTATGCCAAGCTCCGCTGGAGCCTGGGAGGCCCGTCAGTCTGGCCTGCAGGCTGCTTTCACACTGGGTTTATCCATGGCACGACGATCAGGAGGATTAGAGCAGTAACTGATAGCAACAAGCCAGCTCATGGCCTTTTGAACATGCTTGGGCTGTAGATTTCAGAGTTGATGGTGTTGTCTTCCATCTCTTTTATCTTGTAACTGTGACAGGAAAATATCTCTATATGACCTTACAGTCTCTTACTAAGTCAGATTTCTCTATACGAGTTCCCTTTATCAAAGCGCTTCACACAGTTCTGTTTAGCAGCATGCAGCTCAGCTTCAGTTCATCTCACATCCAAAATGCACTAATGCAACCAAAACCCTTCTGAGGGTCAACTCTGGTACCAGAACACTGTCAACATCTGTCTGCAGACAGTGACACTTTGTCACTCATTATGTAATGACCATAACAGGTCAACTCTGTCTTCTGTCCTCTCTCATCCACGTGGGAACAGCTTGTTAGGTTTGGTTTAGAGTGTAAATTCACCACTTTTGACAATAGTGTGTGAACATGTGCAAAATGGAGTGAAAACACACAGAGGTTTGGTGGGGGCTGAGTTTGAGTGAGAACACATTGGAAAGATACGGTCACTGAATGCATTTTGTGTAAAAGCGATGAGAAGTGGTCCACAGTTTAGTCACAGTTACTTCTGCTGTGCTGACTGTGAAGAGTTTGGAATAAGTGACTCAACTGCAAAAAAAACCCCTGTCTGAATACAAATGAAAAAGTCTATCTGAGACAGTTAGATACACTTAGATGATTTCTTAAAGTAACTGTGACAGGAAAATATCTCTTAAAGGTGTGAGAGTGATACATGCATACAAAATATAAAGTTCTGTAGTACATGCTGATACAAAAGGTTTCTTTCTCTTGGCAATTCTCTGCCGTGTGATCATCACCAGCTGGAGGTTGAACTATCTTTTAATTTCCCACTGCTGAACGGTTAGAGCCAATGTGTGATATTGCATGTTCCTGCATAAAAGAGCAGACAGAGCAGAATAGGAAGTGTCCCCTAACCTCAGAGCTCCCCTGGTCCCTCCTCCCCCTAAGGGAGATTTTGTAAGTGGACAGGAAGATGATGGTCCCCGGCTGACCCCTGCTTTGTCCCCCGGCTCATCTCACATCTGGGCCTTGACACAATGTGGGTGACAACAGCATTCAGAGCCTCACAAAGCCTGCCTTGCATCTTCAGAGTGCACAATCACCAAGGGCTGAGATATGGAGATGATATTAGAGGTGTTGTTATGGTCAGTGTGTTGATGAGGCAGTCACACAGGTCATCAGTCATCATCCTCTGTGCTCTGATGGGACTTGAAATCACAAGGCTGAGGGTACATAAAAGCTTCTTGCTATTTTCTTGAGATCTCAAATGATTCTATCAAGCACTTTAAATGAACCATGTGTGAATAGTGCTGTAAAGAACCATATTTATAAGATGATCAAAACTACAAAATAAACTTTAGTGATCAGGGCCCGGACTTATCAAGCTTAGCTTAAGAACGCTGCTAAGAATTGATTTAAGAGTAAAAAAATTCTTGTCTCAAAGCTGATCTTAAACGTTAGTTATCAAGCATCATAGTCCTAATTTGAGTGAAGTGTAAGTGTCAGTCTTAGAGCTGATTCAAAGTCGATGAAACACATGACAGGACTATACTGTTCGAATTACATGTGCAGACTGCATAGTGGGCACTATTATTACTATATAACAACATGCTGCAGTTGGCAGGTCAGTGCTGAATGCTCTGGTTGATATTACAGCCTAATAACTTGATGTCAGCAGCTGTTTGCACTGTTTTGTCATGATAATAGGAGCTACATTGGTGCGGATCGGCTCTAACAATATCTGAATAATCATGTAGCCTACGCATAAATTATCCACGGCCCCCCACCTAACTCATTGTTTTGTCAGATTAACCCCACCTCTACCGGTCCTTCTTACTGTCTGTCTGTTGTCTGTGATTTTAAACGTTTCCATATGCTCAGTAACGTCACAGCAAAGACCCTGGGACATTTATGCAGCAAAACTAAAAACTGAAGTTCTAAACTTGACTGGACAGGACAGAGGAAACTGCAAAATAAACAGAATTCTACTTTTAGCTTCTGAAATAATGTAGACCTCTGATGGAGCTCAGGATTGGTCAGGAGGACGGCTGATTTACTCCAGACAGTTTCACTGTATGAACCTGGAAAATATGAAGTTATGCTGCTGTGCCTCCTGTCTAAATATGCACAGTGTCTCTCTTAATAGGGAGACACTTCACCCTACTGCACCCAGCCGGAAATTCACAAAGCCTATCGCCCAAAACTCTCCACTGATTGTGAAATAGTTTTTCAAGTTGAAATCAATGTTTTTTATTCAAATTATTTTATTGATAGGCTATAGCCTACATATAACTATGGAGGTCCAGACCTCAGTGACCTCATAGCTGGTTACGGCCATGGTGTCAAGTAAAAATCTTCTAAAAACTTGGGGGGAAAAATAGAAATATTGTGGGTAGCCTACCCGCTGTGTTTGATGGTTACATTGTAGGCTACTTTAAGATTTTACATATGATAATCTCAAAAATGATTCATATTGTCGGGTCAACCCCCACCACATATAGTATAGGTCTGTGTAGCCTATATGTATATATATTTAAATCCATATATTAACATCTATCTAAAGAAATAAAGAAATGAGTAATTATTCCGGATTAGGGTTTGGAGGCCTGTGCATGGTCAGCCGTGGCCTGCAGCTCATCAGGCAACACCAACACTACGTGACTGAATAATTGATTGTCACACTCGGAATCATTATTATGTTGCTTTAATTTATCATCTCTTTATTCGAAAAAAGAAGTCAGTGAAATGGAGAAATCTTCTAATGTAATGTATTAAACGTTTTATCTGCATGAAGAGTGCATGGCAGTTCTTCCTGATCTCCACCTGACCGTGTGCTCCTGCTTTAATTAGCGACATTAAAATCACTGACACCGTTTCAGCCACACTGACTTTTAGTAGACATGTCGGCAAGGGCGTCACTTTGTGCTGAAGAGTGCTGGGGACATTTAAGGGCTCAGATTAGGGGTGCAGTGATACACTTGCTCCCAAAATGTGAACAAAACGAGAAGATATTAGAATAAATATTCACTACTGTGATATATGATTTGGGGGGGTCTGGGGGTCCTCCCACAGAAGATTTTGAGTATTAAACACTTCATTTCCTGCATTCTGGAGACATTTTACAGACCAATTTATGGTTGAAATGTCTTTTATATATATTATTTAAAGGGAAACACAAAATTCAAAACTAAATATAAAGTAGTAATCAACAACTTTTTAGCTTAAGTTACTTTCTTGGACAATGCACATTTGTTTCTTAGATATTTACATTGCATTGCATTTTTCTTATTGTGCAAATAAACCTTTCTCAAAGCATTCTCATTTGTTCCTATGCATGTCAGCCTTTTTTTAATAAACCGAGGCTTCATTGTTGAGAGGAGATCATGTATTTCTTCTACCACTCTGCTATCTCCTTCTTCAGCCCTGTTTAGCCTAATCTATGAAGGGGAAATGAAACAAACCCTACAGCTACAGGTCAGAGGCTGAACGTTCATTTAGCCTTCAAGCACATGAAACAACGCCTACAGCGTGTGTGTGTCCTGTGTGTCCCTGTGTGTGTGTCTCTGTGTGTCCCTGTGTGTGTGTGTCTCAGTGTGTGTGTCTCAGTGTGTGTCTCAGTGTGTGTGTCTCTGTGTGTGTCTCTGTGTGTGTCTCAGTGTGTGTGTCTCAGTGTGTCTCATGTGTGTCTCAGTGTGTGTGTCTCTGTGTGTGTCAGTGTGTGTGTGTGTGTGTGTCTCAGTGTGTGTCTGTGTGTGTGTGTGTGTGTGTGTGTGTGTGTGTGTGTGTCTCAGTGTGTGTCTGTATGTGTGTGTCTCAGTGTGTGGGTCTCAATGTGTGTGTCTGTGTGTGTCTCAGTGTGTGGGTCTCAATGTGTGTGTCTGTGTGTGTCTCAGTGTGTGTTTCTCAGTGTGTCTCAGTGTGTGTGTGTGTGTGTGTGTGTGTGTGTGTATCTCTGTGTGTGTCAGTGTGTGTGTCTCAGTGTGTCTCAGTGTGTGTGTGTGTGTGTGTGTGTGTGTGTGTGTATCTCTGTGTGTGTCAGTGTGTGTGTCTCAGTGTGTCTCAGTGTGTGTGTCTCGGTGTGTGTTTCTCAGTGTGTCTCAGTGTGTGTGTGTGTGTCTGTGTATCTCTGTGTGTCTCAGTGTGTGTGTCTCAGTGTGTCTCGGTGTGTGTTTCTCAGTGTGTCTCAGTGTGTGTCTCAGTGTGTGTGTCTCAGTGTGTCTCAGTGTGTGTGTCTCGGTGTGTGTTTCTCAGTGTGTGTCTCAGTGTGTGTGTGTGTCTGTGTATCTCTGTGTGTCTCAGTGTGTGTGTCTCAGTGTGTCTCAGTGTGTGTCTCAGTGTGTCTCAGTGTGTCTCAGTGTGTGTCTCAGTGTGTCTCAGTGTGTCTCAGTGTGTGTGTCTCGGTGTGTGTTTCTCAGTGTGTGTCTCAGTGTGTGTCTCATGTGTGTGTCTCAGTGTGTGTGTCTCAGTGTGTCTCAGTGTGTGTCTCAGTGTGTGTGTCTCAGTGTGTCTCAGTGTGTGTGTCTCAGTGTGTCTCAGTGTGTGTGTCTCAGTGTGTGTCTCAGTGTGTCTCAGTGTGTGTGTCTCGGTGTGTGTTTCTCAGTGTGTGTCTCAGTGTGTGTGTGTCTGTGTATCTCTGTGTGTCTCGGTGTGTGTGTCTCAGTGTGTCTCAGTGTGTGTCTCAGTGTGTCTCAGTGTGTGTGTCTCAGTGTGTGTCTCAGTGTGTCTCAGTGTGTGTGTCTCGTGTGTGTTTCTCAGTGTGTGTCTCAGTGTGTGTGTGTGTCTGTGTATCTCTGTGTGTCTCAGT